>NC_051179.1:70391229-70440739 GCF_013339695.2 Rhipicephalus sanguineus | reverse complement strand
AGGCAAAGCTCAATCGCGTCTCAAAGCATTGTTACTTCGCGGGGATCGAGTTGCACGCCGCAATATCTATACTCTACGACGAAGCAACTATTTTCCCGATGGAGACAAATAGCAGTAAAGCGCTCTTGATGCGGACGCGGGCGCCTGTACGTAGTGGAGCGTGCATGTCATGCGGCCGTGGCAAAGCGCGCATGTCAGGGGTCAAAGGCTTCTTCGTCGGCCACGCAACCGCTCCCCCCCCTCACACCACGCACCCGCGCCGGCTGCTGTCCCCCACCGCCATGCCCTTTTTTTTTTCTCCCCCCTCTCCTTGTTCGTTCGTTTCGCGTCCGCTCCTCCTTCATAACGCAGTCGCCGCTCTCTCCCCCGCCGCACATCTCCGCTGAGAAGCATGCTCGCTCCCTCGCATCTCTGAGAACGTTCCGGCAGCCGCATTATAACCGGTCTTTCATCTCGGGGGACTGCACAATAAGCGGTATGCGTATACATGGAGTTCTATGGGGGGTAAACGGGAGTCAAAAAAACCGCATTATAGCCGGTACTGCACTGTAAGCGGTTACGTTATAAGTGGTCTGAGCTGTATTTGGTATTCAAAGACAGTTTTTTGCCTTGTTCGTATTTGAAAGTTGCAATATTCTGTTACTGATATTTTTCCCTCTCACATGGCAAAGAACTTGTTAACTGAAGAATTCACTTCAAATTTATGTTTTGCGCTTACTGTTTAACTCCTTTCATGTTGAATCTGTTGTAATTTTTTTGTGCTGTGTAGACATTTACATTTTTATTTGGCAGATTTATATTTGCAGAAGATCCTGTAGCTTCTCCACAGTAACCAGTGGAAATTGTCACATGTAATGCGGGAATGTTTCCCTCATCCCTCATATATCTATAGGACTGAGCAAAAATGAAACTTACGAGAATGTACGAGCATTTACGTGTGCAGGGTTCTCCGTTAGGGTCCTCCGCCCATGTTGGTCGAGTCTGAAAGAGAACAAGCTCCGCAATGGACGCAAAAATGAAAATGAAGAGATGATGTGCTGCTCACAACGACCTCCCATTGGTCCGTGGCTTTCCGAGGGTATAGGCAGGAAGTAAACAGTTCTTCGAATGCAACATCGGGGTCCTCAGTCGCCATTGTTGTCAAAAAACATGTGCGGCCATAACTCTGCACAAGAAAAAAAATTACAGAGGTCCAACTGAGTAGAGATTTGATGTAGAATTGGCACTCCCCTTTGGATGATCGGAAAGGGGGGGATGGGGGGGTTAATACACGTGACCCTTTAAGAATTAAACAAGACCGACATTTCACAGTTTGCAGGCACCTGTGCAGTAATTACTGTCTTGGTCAAGCCCTGGCAGAAACATTTTGTGCACTGCATCTGGCATGTTGACTTCCCTCTAGTTAGCATGTCATTGTTAACTTGTTGCAAGCACTGTTTCTTTCCCTTTCCAACCCTCCCCTTAGTTTATGGTTGCAAACCGGATGTTATAATTCTGGTTAACCTTTATTATCTCTCTCTCTACAAGCACTGTTTCTTTTGTTTATATTTATTGCTTTCATGTGCATAAACTGCTTCGAATGCATGTTCATTTACTACATGTGTTCCTGCTTAGGTTAATGAGAGCTCGAGTTGCTGACATGCCTCTGAGACATAATTAAGACAATTTATTTTTCTTTCTTTTGCAGATGTACGAGCAATTTAGGCACAGAATGCACAGATGTTGCACTCAAATCATCGACCAAACCTTTGCAAGAACTGCCCGATTCATGCCAACGTTTCAAATCTAATTACGTGCCAACATCACTCTATGCAATGTTTTTTAGAGGCATATGTTTTGCAGTGTTGTGTTTACGTATTGTTTTCCACAGGGTACCTTTCATTTGTAAATGTTGTGTTCATAGAAGCAGCAGACCACAGGCTGTCTTGTTTCGTGCCAGTTATGTGTCATTTTACAAGTTAGGTGTTGTGTGTTGTGCAGCGATTACGTATTTACAGCTGTCTAGTCAGTATCTCGGTTATCTCTCATTTTGTTTTGTTTTTGTTTATTTGTATGTACATGTGCTTTGCACTTTTTGAAAGTGCTTTGGCCACCTGTTGTTCGCTGTGAACTTTTTGTGCATTAAACCACGAGTTTGAGTTTTTTTTTTACAAAAGTCTCCTTGAATTTTTGTCTCCGTGGCACTTTTCGCCACACTTTAGACCAGGGGTCTCAAGCTCACCTCAGTGAGTGGGCCGCAGTTACGAAATTCAGTCTCCCACAAGGGCTGAGACAGTAAAGAAGGTTGGAAAGGGTGGGGGGGGGTTGTTGTTAACAACATGTCACCTAACGCAGCGATTTCAAAGAAGATCCTTCTCATATCTAATGTATGGGTCATTTGTGAAACGGATTTGACTTCAGGTTTCGTGAAACACATTGATACTGATATCCAGAATTACTGAAATCTGGGTGCCGATTCTGAAATATAGAGCTTTTGTTCCACGGTTATGTTTTAACACATGGTGACTGCACGGGTGCCTCACGAAAGAAATGCTTGAAACCAGTCATATCTGTGTAGCTCATGAACGTACTTATTAAGAAAATTTTTAAAAAGTGCAGACAGTCATGTGCAGGCTGGGCTGCTAGGGAGGGGTCTGCGGACTGCGTGTTTGAGACCCTTGCTTTAAATTCTTTATAACTAAATGTGTATTTACAACAAAAGGCTTGCATTCTGTGTTGCTTGATGTGTGAAAGGATTGTGCTCTTTAATGGACATTTCTCTCTGAAAAGTGTCCATCCGTGTTTCTGGAAGAAAAAAGATGCATCTGATGTATCGGTCATTCCAATCTCCTTCAAAGTATGTATACATTTTCTTCCTGCTTCCGCATAGTGAGCCCTATGGTAGTTCCACTTTTCGAAACCGTAGCAGAACCTCTGCTTAGAAAACGTCAGCACAGCTGTTGCACTGCACTTAATTTATGATATTGCAAGTTTGAAAACTCGTTTCTTTCGGATGTCTTTCCTTCAGCAACAGCCAAAAGTTGCGTGTACCCATGTAATACTGGAGAGCTTGATGAAACGCCAAAATACTGTGCTGTGCCAAAAAAGGTCTAAACCCGCAAACAGAAGCGTCACCCTGCTACAGTTGCTAGGGCTCTGCCATAGCAGTGCTTTGCAGTTACCCTTTGTGTACCCAAATAATCCTCAAAATAGACTTGCAGCACCTTTGTCTGTCTACTCACTAGTGGAGAAGTACTCCTCGCAGCTACTTGGTGATATTTTTATTATCGAGGTTTGTATTTCATCAACAGTCACAACATTAAAGCCTTTCTTTGGCTTGTTGGAAAGCCTCCTGAGCTGTGGATTACTCTCCCCAGATGTTTGGGACTTCCTTGAAGTGTTTGCTCCACTTACAATTTTATTTGCTTCGTATCCATAACAAACTCTCCAAATAGTGTTGAATTTTTCATAAATACTCTTATATAGTTGTAACTACGCATTGCACAGAACTTTGTGCAGGCCTATTGTTCATGTTACTCCAGGATCTTTTTTAATGGTTACTCTTGACCCAAGTCCAAACAACAGTACTGAAGACTGTTATTGAACTCGTCGCAGAATATACTTCCCAACGGGCTGTGTAGGCAACCTATGCCATTTTCTTTTTTTGCCTGAAGTTACATGTTGTTCAGTTCGGACTACTCAGCATTTCAAATGTCAATGTCCTGCTACAATTTTTTTTTGTAAATTGATGCGGTTCTTGTTAAAAGACGAACCAGCAGTTTTTGTTCTCTTTTCTCGTAATAGGTTTGAACTAGGACATAGAAGAAAAAAAGTTGATTACGCAGTCTCCGTTTGCTTTCGTTCCTCAATGTGTGATGCTATTCAGATTCTGGGGAGAAATTGTTGAGCCCTTTCACCAGCATGCTCAGTGTAGCAAGCATTGTGATATTTGTTCCTTTCCTTAATTTGGTTTGCCTTCTTGATGATGGCAAGGACAAAAACAAAGTTATTTAAGCACAAAAGCAAAGCATGTGGTATAACCCGCGGAACGAATGTAAGAAAAAAACTACTCTTAAGACATCTGCGGACGGCCGAAGATGGCCAGCTCTCATTTGGGCCACTTCCAAGAGCACTCGAAGCCACAGAGTACCCCTTTGGGAGGATTTAGCGGCGCCGAAGCGATACATTATTGATACTTCCTAGGTTCAAATAAAAAGATGCAATCTTTACGCGCACACGTGCTGCACCACTCTCTCTCTCTCTACGTGACGTGTATTTGAATCCGTGCCCGGTCGCGCGCTGCGGATTCGTGAGCCGCAATTCGTCACGCTCATCTCCGAAGCCTTCCTTCATTTCTTTTTTCTTTGTCCCCGTATTGGTCGCCGTCGAGTCTTCCGCGTTTACGGCGCCCCATGAGGTCACTCGCATGACCTCAGTCGCGTCGGAGATCCCCCGAAAACTCGTAGTGCGAGAGCGCAGCTCGCCAGAGAACGTCTACACGCTCGCTCGGCGGTCGTTTCCGCGCCGCAGTTCCACAACACTGGGCCGGCGCCGGTGTTGCTTGCTGTTCCGCCGTTCGCCTTGCCTTGCTTGTGTGTCCGTACGCCACTTTCGCTTGCGCGGTCTAGCGTAGCCGTGTAGCAGCTCTCTCCTACCACGCTTTCCCGTGTGCTGGTCGTGTCGGTCCGCAGGCTGTAGGAGGCTGCAAAACGTCGAGCCCGGAACAAGCGAAAGGCAGCTAGTTACCCGCAACGCGGTGGTGAAGTACTTAACAGACAGCTCTACTACGGCAACTACGACCACCGAGCATCCCGCCACACCGGCCTTCCCTCGCTCTCCTAGTGCTTCTCCCTGCCCAGTGGTTTGTCTTGCCTGCATGGGGTGTTCGTGACGCTGTGCCAAGGTAGTTTTTGGAACAACGCACCGGACTGATTCTATTTTTGCGGTGTTCAACCCCTGACTTCGGCGCGCGCGGCCCTCCAAACTCCTACGCCGGCGACACCTCAGCAACGATCCGCGATGGAGGATCTAGGTGAGCAAACCGGCCGTTTTTGACGGTTTCTTCTTTATCCTTTAACTCGACTGGCCCCCGCAGGAGCGGGTGCGTTGGCCTGCGGACACACTGGTTTTCTTCTAGACGAGCGTGCGTCTGGCGCGCGCGCGTTCTTCCGTGCTGCTTTGAGATGTGTACTACGTGACGGCTGTCCGTAGAGCTCGGGCCCCAGCTAGAGGCTTGGCAGGGAGTGCTGTCGCTTTTTGAGTGCACTGCCAAGGCCGCTGAGCGACCTTGTTCAGTGCCACGGCTCACAGGAGCAGCTTGTCGACCACTTCATCGCCCTTGTTCGGTGTCCAAATGATTTATGGCGACCGAATGTTTCTTTATTTTTTTTTTTCAGCGGTGACATAAGCGATCAGTTCATCTGTATCGTTTGCTTTTTATAGCATTCATAACTCGAAACATGTAAAGTAATCGTGCCGAAGTACTAGCTGCTGAAAGATAAAGTGTTGGACTTTATTGTTTACACTGTTTGAAAGGTGCTGCCCTTCGTGTCAGGACCTGTTCGCTCAATTTACTGCGACGATGTGGAGCGTCTCCACCTGTCAGATACATTTTATGATAATCGATCAAGCTGTTTTGACCAGAGGGCATTGAAAACGGTATCGTTTGCGCTACTAGTCGGGCGGCTGCATCCTGAGAAATTGTTGGATTCGATACATGTCTTGACCCTGCTGCTTTTGTTAGCAGTTCACTGCTAAGTAGCACGGCGGTGCAGACAACTTGCGCAAGCGTACCCTTTGCCGTGTGCAAAAGCGCACGGGTCACTTTGAAGATCCCCTTCCCCCATTGCGATAAGACATGATTTTGCGACATCATTGTGTTTTGTACAGGAGAAGCGGCAAACCGAACACAAATGCTGCTACCGTGTCGGAACCAAACAGAGGCATGAAACTTTAATCTCGCGTTCATTAACATTCTATCGGCTATAGTTACCGACGCTGATCATTGTCCTAATGTCCTTAATCACCTGTGCGGTCTCCGAACTCTAGGCCGCTGAAACAGATTTCCAGGAGGTGTCCGCTTTGCTGAGCTCATTGCGTTCTCATTTTATTTGATTCGTCGAGCACGATGTCAGGTTGCGAAAGAGTGAATATTTTCTTGCATTGCTCAAGCGAAATACAATACCGCCCTGAAGCTGAGATGCAACTTTGACTAAAATATATTCGATACGGCGCTCGAACTGTCGCTGTGACTCAATCGTGGCTTGCTCAATGCATATCTTGTCTTAGCTAGATCATACTTCGCGATGCAACCTCGCGTTATTCTCCAAGTACCGTAAATGATGTTATCCTACAAGAGGGTAGTTAGTAGCTTCGTCACTTGTCATGAAAAAGAAGGCCCAACAACTTGTCCGCATAGCCGTTACATGCAGGCGAACTACCATTTGGCTTCCACATTACCAATTTTTCGTGGTCTCATTGTTCTCAAAAGATGGTCGTCGTGACAAACTTCTCTGGGGCTTGGTTAGTTACGGATTTGGGTTCAAAGGGGCAACGTGGTGCTCGAAAAAGATAGCTTTGTCTTGGCTCGAACTCCACGGCTATCAGTAGTCGCGAAGCAACGTCTACACTCAGAGGCCTGAGCCTCTGAATATTTCAAAATCCCCGGAACTTTAAACGTTCTGAAGCTTCCTTCAGCGTTCTTTTTTTTTCCTCCACCATGCTGTCTTTCCCCGGCTTCTGCAAACTGTCGCAGTCGATAATCGGTGCCTTTAAAACAGTGATTAACAAGTTCCTTCCACATCAACGTAATCGTGCATTTCTCTGGAACCGCAACTGTTTCTTGGTACGATATCATTTGCGCACTCGGGCACTTATTTATCTTTATCTGCATCTTATTGTCATCTGAAGTTGTATTTACGGAACTGTAGAGTATATTTGGAGGTAATTTGATAACGCGCGTTCATCTATTTATGACTGTCTATATGCCTGTTTCTAGTATCTGTAGGACTACAGGGATAAAATCTATACCGATTTTTCAGACAACCGAGGGGCGCTTTTGTGTTTTTCGCGTGGCTTATCTGAGTTTTCGTTTCTTTTACGATTTCTTCATCGCCCATTCCGGCATATCAGCTTATGTATACACTGTGTATGTGGCACGAGAATCGTTATTTATTGTCTAAAACTAGTAGATAAAAGAAAAATGCGGATTCTCGACAGCCTGTGCTCTCATCTTTCTCTAAGAGGCACTGCGTTGCCGTTCGGGAACGTCTCCAAGTTTGTGAAACCAAATGCAATTCAGTGATGGGTTCCTTCATCCGTAGCAAGTCTACGAGTAAAGATGCCGTCGTTGATATGGCCTTTTGTGTAAAAACTGCACTGAGGGGAGCGTTTACCGTATTATACGCGATGGCGTCAGACTCGGGGGGGATTTTTATAACCATGAGATGGCACATCGGGCACCTGCTCCCCCCCCCCCCCCCCCCCCCATTTCCGTCCACTATAAACGTTGCATGAAACGACGTAGGACAACAGCAGGCTGCCTATCCCCCACTGTCCAGTCGACGTTACCCTCGTCCGCATCGCCCTCAAAAACAGAAGAAAAAGGGTATTCCACTGGTGAGAATTCAGATGTATCAGTTTACGAGGTGGTCTCAAGGAACGTCAGCTCAGGTCTCGCCTGAAGTCGGAGCGTTTCAGAATACGGCCCTTTCGCTTTATTGCTCTCTTCGCTTTTCACTTAAGTAGCCCAATGTGCTTCAACTTCGAAATTACGATCTAATGTATTCTGTGCGGTCCGTCATTCTGATGGAATGGCTGTTACAAGATGGAGGAATGTTCATAAAGTGAAAGAGAAAAGATTGCCATCTAGCCGGCTGTAGCACACGACTCTGCGAAGGAACCTCGCATGGTGGACCTCCGTGGTATGGACGTATCCAGGGGGCGGCATAGCAGGCACGTCACCCCCCCCCCCCCCCACCCTTCGAAAAGAAATATTTCTGGCTATGAAACTGTGTATGAATTTCTCGGGAAGTACACATCACAGTTAAGGAAATATTCGTCCTTGCACGGGTATCGAACACGGGACCAAGACCTTCTAAGTTTTCACAAATTAACGCAGCTCAGAGAATGAGTGGAGGGGACGGGGTGGTGTGCTCTTTGTTATCGCCTTTGTTTCCTTCACTCTGCATGAGACGTGACGTAGCACGTAGCACACGTCTCACTGAATGGCCTTGATAGCAACCTCTTGTTGTTTGCCCAAGAGCAAGCACTTGACAGGGAGCGTGCTTGAGCCCTCATTGACGGAACTAACAGGGGGCGTGGGGGTCCTGCAGGGATCTGAAGTTTCGGGTACTTCTTATTTTGCTGTGTCGCGGACTTGTCCCCTGGGTGCCGTTGTTTTCCTTTCGTTGTGTTACGAGATGCAAAGAAGACCTTGGCACTGCCAAATGGAAGGTATATCGGTCAAATATCGCCGTGTACTTCCTCTGTAAATCATGCTATAAAAAGAAAAGAGGTACACGAGCATAGCACTGCGCTGTTGTTGCGTACATAACCTCGTTATAACGAATTAGCAGCGGGACCATCAATTAGTTCGGTATATCCGATATTCGTTGTAGCAGTACACACTCTAAGAAAAAATCTAGTATTTGGGGAGTATTTCTGCCACACAGCAATAATCGTCATCTGGCTTGCTCGCGTTTCCTTTCTTGAAAACCCGGCTCTCGTGACTTTCCTATCAAGAATGCTATGTCACGCTGATAACGCGCGCGTCGTTCGTGACCGGGAAGTGCCGGGACCGCGGTGATAACGCGAGGAAAGTACACGAGGTGGATGACGATTATTGTTGTGTGGCAGAAATACTCCCCGAATACTCGATTTTTTTCTTAGCCTGAGTGTAGATAAGAATGGGCTCTACGAAATCGGCAGTCTGGCTCGCGCAATATCCTAGACACAAGAAACGCATTATTCTAGGCTTCAAACCCACTGTGAACGAGGTAATCCTTACCTATTTCCTTGTGGCAATTCAAACTAAGGCCGGAACGCGATAAGGTGAAATTACAACAGAACAAAGTTCGTTTGACGAAACAGGCCTGCGTTCACATTTATTTGAAGAAGGATGTGATCTTCGTCTGGTGGCTTTTCACAGCAGCTCACAACCGCATAAAAAAAAATGGGGTTCGGAATTGTCTTTCAAGATTTATTTTGATTTTTATGCTATAGCATCTTCAGAGTTTCTAGCCTCGGCGCGAACCAAATATTTCTTCGTTACAGCCGATATGACGGCAGCTCTCGCCTTTTCGGTCTCGTTATAAAAGAAATAAATGTCACTGAGATGAAGCGTGACCAACCAAAGTTCCTATTTAGTTCACTATAACCGATAATTCGCTATATCAGTGTTCGTTATAATGAGGTTCAACTGTAGTACAATGGAATCTCGTTGATACGATTCTCAGGGGCATTAAAAATACGAACGTATTATCCGAAAATCGCATTATCCAAAACGGGACCCGAAAGATCACAAACAGTACAAAATTGACACGGAACTTGCTTTTATTAAAGGACTTTAAGATAGTCCGTCACTTTGCGCTGAACTTTTTCTTTTCGATGTCCCGCAGGAAGCTTTTTATTGGAAGTCGTAGAAACGAGTAGCGGTTTCATCACGGAACTCCTCGCGTGCGACAAAGGCTGTGAAACGCGTCTAAAGCTTCGGTTACTGGCCGGCAATCGTAGGAACGACCTCCCGCCTCTTCGTTGTCATCCCTCACGTCTTCAGCGGCAACATGTGCTATGATGATGTCTTGGACAGTGCGTAATTCGCATGTCGCCAGTTGGTCGTCAGACGAGACAAACTCTTCCGGGGTCACGTCGACGTTGAAGTCGCCCCAGTCCGGGATATCAAGTTCGGCGCCGTCGTCTCCATCCCCTGCCCCTCCCCCCTGGCATTGTCAGGCGCACAAAAAAAAAGCCACACTTTTTGAAGTAGTTGATGATTGTTTTTGGTTTGACGCGATACCTCGACACGACATTGCCAAAATTGGAACCACATGAGGTTTTCGGACTTTTCGCGATCGTATTACCCCTATGAGGCGTCGGCCGGGAAGATAAAAAAAAAAAAAATTATGCTGAAAAACGTGTTAAGCGGGATCGTATCAACGAGGTTTCACTGTACCTGTTTCGTCAATCGGATCAAATGAAACAGAAGAGCAAAACGCCTTTCTGTTTACATTGTGGCATGGACGGATCACGTTGAAGACCGGCCTTTGTTTTCGACAGTGTCGCAATTCGTTTGGCGGACGTTGTGTATACCTTATCGCGCGGAAACCAATTTCGCGTCATGGGTTGCTATTGCTCTTCCGATGTTTCACATCCTGCAGAACCGTAGGCATATGCTTTGATCGATACCTGAAACGTAAATAGCTTATTCGTTGGCTTTATTTGGCTCGCATTCGAACTCATTATGTCTTCTACATATGGTGTTACGATTCGTTACCTATACTTTCATTAATGAACAAATAGCTACAGAAAAAATATCATACAAAGTATAATCAAACTACATTCACACACATTGATTAAGGACGCCTTTCTTCGGCCGGGACCACACTATACGGTCTGTATATATAGACCATATTAGTGTCAATCATCTTCATCCCTCAAAACGCGAATATGGTCAAACCACATCCGTATATACTGTTTGCGAGTGCTCCACATCTTTGAGTTTCGTTTTATTCCTTTTTTTGTGTGTGTGTGTGTTTGTCATGCGAGTGTTCGTTAGCCGCTTGAGGGGAGCCTCTTGCTTGTTTATGGGCTGCTGAGATCGGCGAGCCTCCCTTCGCTGCGGGGCGCCGGGGCAGAATAAAGGAGGCAGCCCCACTTTACTGCGCTCTGCTGTTTCCAGTGTGAGAGGATGAGCACGGCTTTGAATTGCTCGAGACAACTCCAGTGCCGCTGGCACGGGGGGGGGTGAAACGCGGCTTTTTGCGCCTTTGTGCCCGGCTCGGTGTTCGACACCAAGTTTCCTCGAATGCGTGGAACTGGGTCCTCGCCGGCTGCCCAGACCATCTGACTTCGTGGAACCATTTGTGTACGTGTGTGTGTGTGTGTGTGCGCGCGCATTTGTGTGCTCGGACCTGTGGCCGTGAAAACGAGAGCAAAAAAGCGCGTGAAGGACGAGAAAGACGGAGAAGCGCGAGCGACGAGAAGAGACAGCGAAGTGCGAGCGATTTGAGCGGTTGTGCGCATGAGACCTTGTGTTATGAGTTTTGCGTTGTAAATAAGTTTTTGATAAATAAATGTAAACTTCATTTTCCGTTTTAACCGTGCGTTGCGTTTTCTATTGTATTTTTATTTTACGGCCCCAGCCATCCTTGACGCTAACAATACGTATGCGTGTGTCGTCATATCCGGGATTAATGAATACATCGTGCGAACCAGGGGCGTAGCCAAGGGGGGTGTTGGGGGGGTTCAAACCCCCCCCGAAATTTTTCAGTTTTGCTTGCGTATATATACATGCACGCATACAAACGCACGCACGAACATACATAAAGTATGGTTGAACCCCCCCCCCCCCCCCCCCGAAAAAAATTTCTGGCTACGCCCCTGGTGCGAACGTTCCTCTCCTAATCTCGAAGACTTGTTCAAAAGCATTGCGCAGTACGATGTAACACGGTCAAACTGTCCTCAAAAGGATAAACTGTTTCTTCTGACCGGTTCGTCAGCGGCGGACGTTGGCCTCGTTGTCGCCTGCGGTGACACTACAAAGAAGGGAATGCCCGGATGACGAAATTTCAGCAATGTGCATATAGTCTGGCTCTTATCCTCCATCGAATCAGCTAAGGCAGTGACTCCTCCGAGTCGAGATAAGCGCGACAAAGCGGCGCTTCGAAGCTCCCGTCAGTACATTATCTTTTGTGGAATGCGTCGAATGTATACATATATAACGGGTGACTCAGAACAGGGGTAGTCGGCTTCTTCGCAACAAGCTCGCTTGCGGCTTGCAGCGGAAATGATTCCTCCGTGTGTCGTGCTCCTGTGGGCATTTCGTCACCCCGCCCGAGTATATAGATATATATATTTAATATACGGTGTTCGTGCGGTTTTCGCTGCTTCCTTTCTTGCGCGTGCGTCAGCTTTTGACAGAAATCGAATGACGCGTCGCGCCGACTAACACCGTTGCCACCTTTCCCACGTCCGTCGCCGCATTTCATGTATTTGCATATCGAGAGGCGCCCCGGTTATTCCGTTCCGTCCGTCACGAAACACGGCCAAGTCAAGCGTGCCAAGTCCCGTTTGTGAAACGTATACGCGCTCGACGTCGTATGTGATTCGAGAGTCAAAATGCTTGTACAGGCATACGCTCAATGTCGGCCAATGTCGTGCACTGAACTTTGCCAAGGCTGCATCATCATATATCATCATTCTTCATCGCTCTTTTTTTTTTTTTTAAGCAGAGTAGCACGTAGCGTACACTAGCTCAGGCCGAACTCATCGCCTTCTTCTAATAAATTCTCTCGCACTGTCTTGCCAAGGCTGCAGGGATGATATATAAGAACGGAATAGAATCGGACAAAATGAATCTTTGCATTACCCAGTTATCTTCTGGTCACTGAAGAGAAGCAACATTTTGCTTGACTTGTACTTCAGAGGTTACGGTAACAATTATATACATTTACTGGAAGAATTTCAATGGTTTGTGGAACACTTAAACCCGACACGGAGTCTTCATTCCATCTTGTTCTTGTTTCTCACCAGCTCATGCCCGCTACGGGAAATTGGCTAAGAGGCAGGCGGTTTTAATGTTCCGTTTATTAATTTTCTTACTCGTGACTTCCTCTTGTTTTGCTTCCCATCCACAGATGTTACCTTGCAGACCAGTTACTTGCGATGCTGATGATGCGATGCTTTGACTTGCGATGCGGTGATGCGATGCGATAACTTGCGATGCTATTTGGCCTTTCCACTTTTATTTTAACTCGTAACAATGTATACATATATGGTAAATGCTCACGTTACATTATGATAGTTCGTCAGCCATGGTATAGTGTTTGTGAGTTTATCGTAATTAGCCTAACCCTCATGATTGTGGCGTCGCGTGTTTGCGCTTGTGTTGATTATGTTTATAACGGAGAGCTGAGCTAGTTGGGAAGTATTCATGTTAAAGAGACAGGGCTTGCAAACACGGACACAAGATGAGAAGTCGGGCGTTTGTGGTTTCTTCGCTTCCCTCTTTTGTGTCCGTGTTTGCACGCCCTGTCTCTTTAATATGTTTTTAATCTTTCTAAATTTTCGAGCGGTGATATTTCCATTAACACGTTGAACAATGCATTGAGTTTCTGCATTCGGGCTTAATGGTAGTGAATTGTTGCGCTGGTACGCGTTTTGCAGAAGATGATAAATTTACAGGGTTACACTCCGTCTGAAACCGAAAGGGCAATAATAAATCGATGTGATGCCTATCATTCTGACCACAATCGCCGAGCGACCATACGCTTCCTCATACCCCAGCGCCAATTATACAGTTATAATTTTCAGCCGTTTGAAACAAAGCATCCTTGTCGAGATATGTGACAATTTTTCGCCTTTATGAGCTCTTCAAGTATAAACGCACAAAACGCGGCCAAGTGATGCTCCTTAATGTACGCAGTATCTTAAAAACATAACTTTTAAAATAAGTCATGAACCGGTACAAACCCTAGGTATACTAAAGATATATGTCGGAAACGCGTATCAGCATAGAACTTTAAGCAGCATAGAGTTAGTGAACATAGCAATGTTTTGTTTATACGCATGGTAGATGGTGCTTAGCTTAGTGCAATGTGCTGTTTTAGTTTTCCCTGCTTTTTTGTGTTTTATTCAAAAAAACGGGTAGGTGCTGTAGCCGCAGTAGCTTTGTACGCACAGTGAACCCTTTATTATTTCCACAAACCCGTTCCCACTGAAGAAACACGAAACATTTATTATGCCTGAAGGCAGGCTTTCGAATTAAAAGGAAGAAGCTGCAGATGCTACGACAGAATCAACGGAAGACCAAAAAACAAAGTGCGGAACTGGTCTTATATAGCCTGTCGAGCTCGGTCCACCGTTTTTTCCTGTTCAATAGGAACTGGCCGAAAAAAAAAAAAAAAGAGAAGCCGCAGGTGTGTGTTCGTTTGTCTAGGGGTCCGACAGAGAGTCATTATTTGCTCTTTTTTTTTAATCTTTTCGGTGGCGCTCCGGCTGCGATAGGCTGTGTAAACAGCGGTGGCTGGCTGGACGGGTTTCTGTACACTCGGCAGCACATCATACGACGACCGATGCTCACTGCGGAGGAAGCCTCGTGTATTGGCACCGGCTTGTGCAAGCGAATGCATGCGTGCAGACGGGGTCTTGCATCCCCGCACTCCTAAAGCTCCGTTACATCCTCCTCGTCGTTCCATCTTTTCTCTTTCTTTTCTTTCTTTTTAAACGCGTGTTTTGCTGGGGCGTGTCAGTCAGTTCATAGGCCTGATGGATGGATTGTTGACTGACGATCGGTAGATGACTTGGGCCAGAGGCGGCCATGTCTTCCTAGAAAGAAAGAAAGAAAGAAAGAAAGAAAGAAAGAAAGAAAGAAACCAGGGAGGGCGCTGCGCAGGTTCTTCTTCTGTCCCTTGTCTTGTCGTTAGAAGAGGCCACGCTCGCAAGGGTTCTTTTAAAATCGTCTGGTTCCCCCCGTGCCGTCTGTTCTCCTTCTGTTTGTTTTCGTTAGTCTGCATGCCGCGGGGCTGTCGAAATAACTCGCTTTACGATTGTTTATGACGAAGTATATATACTCATACTGCTGATGACGACCGACGCGAGTGTTTTTTTTTTTTTTTTTCATTTCCTAGGGCGAATGTCGGGAGGTTTTAAATTTAAAAGCGGAATTGCTTTCCCTCCGACACTTTATTATTATTATGATTATTGTTTTGTTCCGCTGATCACTGGCGGCGACGTCTACGCTATGCGAAGGCTGCAGACAGCTGACACGAACAAAATTCGAGAGAGAAAAGAAAGGAGGGGGCCTGAACTTATGTTTGTTTTGCACTACAGGGATTCCAACCGCACCGTCCGTTTCGAAATGGGCACTTCGTTAACGACGCTTGCGACAGCGCGCGTGGTGGCGCCATTGCGAAAGACCTAGCTGCTACTGTGCAGACGAGGCCTAGACGTTTCTTGTGTTTTGAAATTGCAGTTTTTCTTTGTTTCATTTCTCTGTAGTCGCCTTCGCATTTTTGCGAGGCAGTCGCCTGGCGAGACGTTGCACCGTTTAAAAAAATGATGTACGTAGAAAAAAAAAAAAAAAGCTGACTTCGTGACCAGACGGTCTGCTTGTACGAACGAGACGCTCTCTCTTGACAGTGCATACGGAAAGCTCGAGCCTCGATGGTCATATTCTTGCACTTAGCGAATCCTTCGAGCAAGCTTTCTCCTTTGTTTGCTCACGCGCGCGTGTGTATTGTTTGCACAAATGACCTGACACTTTGAACACTTTCGGTTCTCTTTTTAGCACTTGTGGTAACTTGAAGGCTTAGACGCGGTGTACACCGCGTTTTCGCGTGTTCTAACTCGCCGCCGACTTCGAGAACGGGCTAGTTTAAGGGGGCACTAAATACTAAAGGTAATTCGATTTAACGTGGTAAAGTATTATTTTAAAACTCATTTTCTTGTTCATTTTGACGTAAATGTGAGGATTGCTTTACAGTGGAGTAAATGAATGACTAGCCCCCCCCCCTCCCCCCCCCCCTCGTTCTATATTGGTTCTCTGGATTTGACCCTCAAATCTGAGCGATCAGCATACATGTCCCTGTGATGTCACGGATTTCAGTGTATCTTCTTGCATCCGTGCTCTGTTCTGACTGTGGAAAGTTCTCGAAACCTGCTAGGATCGAGCTCTTCGAGGATGTGTCGTGATTCTATATATACTTTGTCATTAAAATACTACATCTGTAAGCCCTGCTTTTCGCTGCCTTTCTGACTTGCCAATCATGCTCTAAAACCGGTAAAAGTGGTCGTTTTGCTATTTCGAAAGCGCGGTTTACTAATAGAACTAAACTTAATACGACTGATGTCCTTGACGTTTCTGAGTTTTTATTACTCGACGTCTTCTTTGGGACCCGGGCAAGTTGCTTTTAAAACAAAGTCTACCGCTCTTTGTTTTTTACCTCTTTGACTTGGGAAAAAAAAAAAAATCTGCTGTCTATAGTTTCGAGTTCTCGGAAAGTATGCACAGGTGCATGTACGAGAGGAAGCGAGGCCGAAGTTTCCTTTTTAAGAAAGCAGGTGGGAACAAGAACAGCAATTAACTCATTCATAATGTCTATTCAGCTCGAGGAAAACTGGTCTCCACTCGTTAAAGCTCAAACCGGTCACCAAGGTCTGCATCGTGTTAGCGCCTCCCTTCGCTGCTGCACACGCAGTTTCGTAACCGAGATGATTGAAGGGTCGTGTTAGCTGGTTCTTTCTCTCTCTCTCTTTTTGTCCAGCGCTTCCGTCGCCGACACGCACACAGTGTGACACCATCTGTGCGAGCTAATGCAATATCTGGGTTTCCCGAGCGTTCCCAGCGCTCACCGAGGTTATATAGTATAACGCATTCACGAGTATCTGTATAGTCTTGTCTATCAACGGGACGAACGTCATTTCAACGCGCCTGTCCATGTCGTACGCCCACGACTCCCTTTCATAAGTTTCTCCACAACCCGTCACTTTCACGTATCTCTATTGCGTCAGGATCGAGCGTCAACATGCGTACAGGTACATAGCGCAGCGTGGCGTGAACGCGTAGCGCTTGCGTAACAGCGATACGCGCGTCGCGTTAATTGCACGCGCCAGCCGAAACGTGCTGCTGGTGTTGTTGCTGCCCTGGTTTGCTCTCTCTCTCTCTCTCTCTCTCTCTCTCTTTTCTTCTCTCTCTGCTTCGTTTTATCACCTTTGTTTGCTTCATATTCTTACGCTGATATCGTGACCTTCGCGCTTCGATGCGCGCGCCGTCGTGTCACCGCGAACGGTGGTCGCACGGCCAAAGGACGAAGGAGCTGTAGCGCTAGAGAAAGCCTCCTTTGATTAATGACCCGCGTAATGGACTTGCCGAAGTTTCCGATATAGTAGCGTCGAAATCTGGCACGGTGACAAACGATTGGCAGGGGAGCAAGAAAGGCCACGGAACGGGTCTTGCGAGCAGTTCCCATATTTCTGTGTATAGCACGGAAACACGCACACACGACAGTGCTATAGGCTAAAAACGACCAGAACTCGCTGGTTATTATATATATGTAGGCCATATATCCTATGCGCGGACTTTCACGGTTATGCTTGGCGCGTTAATAGTCTCTCGTTTTTCTTTCCTTGTTTCCACTCTTTATTTTTTCTTTACTGAATTGGTGTGTGCAAGCACTGTGCGTTTGTCAATAGGGCGTAAAAAGTGTAGACACTGTTGTCGTGACAGAAACCATGCGCAACAACAGACAAGCCCCAACGCGGCGATCATAAACTTTAAACTTGTTACGATACCCAAACTGCCATTGAAAGGGGGGGGGGGGTATTGTCGTAATTTGACACCATGAGTGATCTAATTATGGTATGCACAAATTTCGGACACCTACGAAGCTCCGGTGATCTAACCAAAAGCGGCGTATGCGTCGTGGCACGGCAGTTTTTATCACATATTACATATCATGTATATCATATCGTGGTAAGGATGCACGTGTAGGCAACACAGGTATCGCTGCGCGTATTTCATCGTCCTACACATAGATCGAGAGACATACGCACAGACCGGAGTTCTTTCTCACCAAGTACAGTTGACGAACCTCGCACTTGCTGCAACAGCTCATGGGCGCATGCCCGTCAGAGTGTATAGTTGTATGTAGGCTTCACGTGTGACCACGTTCTCTAATTTCAATATTTTTATTTAACTGTTCAGTGCCCCTGTACTAGCACAAAATGTTCGGGGTTATAAACTATGTTGAAGAACGTTAGGAATGTTAAACATCTTGTCTTTCTGCCACCGTGTCTCACGTCGCTTATTTTGCAGAATTGTAGCCGTTGCTCTCGAAGCCATGTGCAGGTCCGTACACAGAATGATTAAACAACGGAAGTCACCACGTGGGTGACAGCTCAGTGCCCATAGCTTGATGAGCTCGCGTATACAAGCAACGTGATACGTGCGTAGGTGCGTCGTCAACGGTTCGAACCCCACTGCTCGACGGACATCGAAAAGCTTTTATATTGCGCGGCGCTAACTTTTCTGTGTGCAATTCTTCGTGCATACCAGAAAGCTATTCGCGTAATAGGTATCCGCATATACGGCTAACGCCGCGAATAAGATAAGTATATGCATGCTCTCCATAATTTTTATTCCGCGCGCGCGTTAATCAAAAATCTGTACCGAGACTTCGAAGCGGTGACACACTTAAGGCCTGAACACACGTACGCGTTGCAGCGCGTCAGCGCATGACTTTTTGACGCGGCGTCGCGCCCTCTCCCTATCGAGAGAGAGGGCGCGCGGCTACGCGAAGCGGCGCGCCCTCTTTCTCCATAGAGAGAGGGCGTGACGCCGCGTCAGAAAGTCACGCGCTGACGCGCTGCAACGCGTACGTGTGTTCAGGCCTTTACGGCAACCGGGACTCGCACTCTAGGTCAAGCATATGAAAGAAATGCGCAATGTGTGCAAAATGTTCCGCTGTTAGCTGCGTCGTATAGCGTGAACCCGTCGTCTTACCTTGGGCGTGCCCTGGGACACAGACTGGCCCCGAAAACGCACTCCGCAGTGTAAATAACTGGCTAAACATATATATATATATACGGCTGAGAGCAGATGCCGTTGTATATGCAGGTTGACAAGCGCACGACATTGGACTCCCGGGACGTTTAAGTGGACGCAGGACAAGCGCCGGCTCGCTACTAAAGTTTATTCGTATGCATATATACAGCACACACATAAAGAAGGGAAGGATATGCGCAGACCACACATCGCATCAATAAAGGCCATGGACGTCAGTCATCTTGCAGTGCTTACAAAAGCTAGAGCAGTTTTTTTCCAAACAAACTTCTGTATCGTTGCTGCATAACAATACAGAAGTTTCACTGGCACGAATCTTCTCATTCTTATACGCTTCCATTAACTCGCGTGCAAGTGTGCCAGTTAATGCGCAAAGTCCGCGTGCTATATGTATATAGAAACGTATGCCTGGCCACATCTCCATGGACCATGTGTGGATACTTGCTCATACTGTACAACTGAAGCGTCCGCGGCTACCATCAAGCACTTGTGGACGTGCCCTGGCCTGAACCAGATACTATGGCGCTACCTGAAAACAAGTGGGCCTTCATCCAACGAGACCGCCGGCCTATAATTCGTGGCTCTATGGGCCCAACCATAGGGTACTGTTGATGTATACATCGCGGAAACCGGCCTCCATTTATATATTTAATTGCGTATGCCGTTGCGCAAACATTCGAATTAAAAAAGAAAAAGCACAGGCTCGCAGGCACAGGGCTGATTACAATGTGCCGGTAAACGAGTTTCGGCTTTAGAGTAGAACCTCGTTATAACGAACACTGATACAGCGATTTATCGGTTATAGCGAACTAAATATGAATTTGGGTTGGTCAGACTTTATTTCAGTGACATTTATTCTTTTTATAACGAAACCGAAAACACGACAGGCGCCGCGATATCGGCTGTAACGAAGAAAAATTGGTTCAAACGCGAGGCTCAAAACTCGAAAGGTATATCCATAAAGAGCAAAATGAATATTGAAAGACAAATCACAACCACTTTAGTGCACGGTGCGTAGTGCGCAGTGCTATGAATAGCCACCAGGCAAAGATCACATCCTTCTTAAAACAAGTTTGAATATATGCCTGTTTGTCAAACTGACTTTGTTCTGTTGTAATTTGACCTTCTCCATGTTTCTGGTCGCTCGAAATGCCCAGGTCGCGGGATCGAATCCCGGCCGCGGTGGCGGCATTTTCGATGAAGGCGAGAATGCTCGAGCCGTTGGTGCTCGTTAAAGAACCCCAGGCGGTCAAAATTTCCGGAGCCCTCCAATACGGCGTCTCTCGTATATTATTATTATTATTATTATTATTATTATTATTATTATTATTAGTAGTAGTAGTAGTAGTAGTAGTAGTTAGTAGTTAGTAGTAGTAGTAGTAGTTCGAAATGCCACAAGTAGACATGTATTAATGAGAACTAACAGACAATAACGCCAAGGAAAGTATAGGGGGTGTGATCTGTAGTATTTAGAATATAAATGTGAAGAAAGTAAAGTGGACGAAAAGATGACTTGCCGCCGGCAGGGACCGAACCTGCGACCTTCGAATAACGCGTCCGATGCTCTACCACTGAGCTACGGCGGCGGTCATCCTCCCGTCCACTTTGTGGTGTATATATGTTGATTTAAACTAGGAGTGTTAGTCAGCGCCAATCGCAGCCATGGCGGCGAGTGTGGAACACTCTTTTTTGCCTATGGCGTCACGTAGCACGTGACCTTTTTACGAGCTGGCAGCTGACCAATAATCCCTCGCATACTACCTGAAGGCATTAAGTCTGCCAGGACGAGACCCTTGCTATGAATGAAGGAAAGGAGATGATTTCTAAGGGCTCATTTTATCTTTGTTAGACACAATATTAATGAGAACTAACAGACAATAACGCCAAGGAAAGTATAGGGGGTGTGATCTGTAGTATTTAGCATATAAATGTGAAGAAAGTAAAGTGGACGAAAAGATGACTTGCCCGCCGGCAGGGACCGAACCTGCGACCTAACACTCCTAGGTTTAAATCAACATATATACACGGTACACCACAAAGTGGACGGGAGGATGACCGCCGCCGTAGCTCAGTGGTAGAGCATCGGACGCGTTATTCGAAGGTCGCAGGTTCGGTCCCTGCCGGCGGCAAGTTATCTTTTCGTCCACTTTACTTTCTTCACATTATATTCTAAATACTACAGATCACACCCCCTATACTTTCCTTGGCGTTATTGTCTGTTAGTTCTCATTAATATGTGTCTAACAAAGATAAAAACGAGCCCTTAGAAATCATCTCCTTTCCTTCATTCATAGCAAGGGTCTCGTCGGGCAGAACTTAATGCCTTCAGGTAGTATGCGAGGGATTATTGGTCAGCTGCCAGCTCGTAAAAAGGTCACGTGCTACGTGACGCCAATAGGCAAAAAAGAGTGTTCCACACTCGCCGCCATGGCTGCGATTGGCGCTGACTAACACTCCTAGGTTTAAATCAACATATATACACCACAAAGTGGACGGGAGGATGACCGCCGCCGTAGCTCAGTGGTAGAGCATCGGACGCGTTATTCGAAGGTCGCAGGTTCGGTCCCTGCCGGCGGCAAGTCATCTTTTCGTCCACTTTACTTTCTTCACATTTATATTCTAAATACTACAGATCACACCCCCTATACTTTCCTTGGCGTTATTGTCTGTTAGTTCTCATTAATATTGTGTCTAACAAAGATAAAACGAGCCCTTAGAAATCATCTCCTTTCCTTCAAGTAGACATGTAAGGATTACCTCGTCTATAGGCGGTTTTAAGACTGGAATAATAAGTTTTTATAGCTAACATTTTCGCGCGAACCAGACTGCCGATTTGTATGTCTGCTGTTACAATAAATATCGGATATAAGGAGCTAATTTATGGTCCCTATGCTACTTATAACGATCGTTCGGCTGTACTCTTAGTAGGCAGCTCAAGGTGCCTCACTACACTGTCCTGTTCATGTAGTTGTGTGCTTATCAATTATGAAGCAAGTTTCACAGGAACGTGTTCTATTAATGTACACAGTGCATTTCACGAGTTAATGTTCTGCAAATACTATATTCTTTCCCTCTCTCTCTCTCTCTCTCTCTCTCATCTCCTCCCACGCCCACAGCTGCCCGTCTAGCTTACAGATATCAGCTGCTCACATTAGGTAGTTACAGTGTGGTCAGCAGTAAGATTTCTTTTCGCTTCCCTCCTCTTTTGTGCATATAGTTCCCCAAATAAATAGCCTCTTGCAATTACTAGCCTGAAACGGAACTTCCTGCTTATAGATACAATTTAATTTCGTTTTTCGCGCTATCCTACTTGGCAGCCCAGACTTTCTTTTTTTTTTTTTAGATAATTGCGCGATCTATACCCCCTACAATCAAACAGTATAATGACACTGTCTATTTAGTGACCTATATTTTCCACCGTTTCGTCTGGTGCATCTGTCTCGGCTGCTGCCTGCAAGCTGTCGTTTCGTGCACGGAAATAGCTTCGTGCTTGCTGTGCTGCTGCGGCCTGTTAGAGAGACGCGTTTTCTCGCTGTCGCGCAATAATAAATCTCACCAGGAACAAAGAAAAGAAAAACTTAAGGAAACCGTGCAGTAACGAGGCCACCGACACGGGCAACGCATGCGCATCCGGTGCAGTGTCTCGCTGCCTTGACAAGTAATTAACCCAATTTAAGCCGCCCATATGTCTCCCGGGTGAAGGAATGAATTACCTCATCATCGTGGTGAGCTCTCACTATACGCAACGAAAAACGCCTCGCGTGCTGTCAATTTCGTGCGAATGGTTGCTGCAGACAAAAAGAAAAGCTGTAGTCGGCTTATCCCCCGGGCTATTCGTGGTCTATTCACTCCTTTTTCGCGAAGAAAGCTTTACTCCAAGCAAGAAATCGAGTATTTGGGAAGTATTTCTGCCACACAACGATAATCGTCATCCACATCGCGTACTTTCCTCGCGTTATCACCGCGGTCCCGGCACTTACCGGCCACGAACGGTGCGCGCGTTATCAGAGTGACATAGCATTCTTGATAGGAAAGTGACGAGAGCCAGGTTTTCAAGAAAGGAAACGCGAGCAAGCCGCATGACGATTATTGTTGTGTGGCAGAAATACTCCCCAAATACTGGATTTTTTCTTAGAGTGTTGATTTGTTAGGTACACAAACAACGAGCACGGCGAAGCAGTGTACACACGCATACCTGTTTCTTGCGGCCGTATACCCAATGCGATATCGGCGTAATGCGTCCATCGTCGTGGCACGCCTGCAGCCGTGGCGTTTGTTGTATGACAGCCTTTTTCTGAGGGTCCGGTGCTCGCTCCAATTTATCCATACGCGTACAGGCGATCGGGCTGCATCCAATGCCTCTTCTACGCAGTAGGCAAACATGTATTCATCACCCTGTTGTACGCAGGGCTCATAAACACGTTTTCGGCATATTGGCAGTCACGTGGCGCAATCGGCGTGGGTCGCGCTCGATGTCCTTGCTTATACTACGCACGCGCAGACGTCGCACACAAACAACTTTCGCATGTCACACAAATGCGTGGTGTTTCCCCGGCCTGGGAACTGGTGTAGTATACATATAAGTTCGTGTGAATGCGACACTCTCCCCCTTTCTTTCTTTTTTTTTTTTTTTTTACCTTGGTTACGGGGTCGTCCGCAGTAGCCAATCCTCAGACGCGTACGCGTGAGGCGCGCAGCGGTTTCGACGGCCGCCTTTCCATTCATCCAAATAAGGTTGCGGCTTCGTCGGCAACGTCTGTCGTGGATCGCGGCGGGCGTGGGTCGGGAGCCCACACCTCCAAACCTGCGTAGCAAGAAGCTATGGAGGTCTAGGGGTGCGGAGGTGATACCCTGGATCCCAAGGCTTTCTTCATTTCTGTATTTTATTGCTTTCTTGCGTACGCGCGCTTGCCGCGTTTGTTTTCTCTCCTCGCTGTTTTTGCGCACGGCACAGATTTTTGTGTTGGCGACGTTTGATTGCGGCGATCCCTCGCCTCCGCTATACTAGCTCAGGCATCTCCAATCCGCAGCGTTCTCTTAGTGTGCCCTCCTGCTTTTGTGCGAGTTCTCCGCGTTTCTGCGTACACCGTGTGGATCGTATAGTATACTTGAATCGGCGAGCTATACTGTTGTGTATACAGAGTTTTGTTGTGACTCTACGGGCTCCAGTGCTTCGAGTTTGACGTTCCATCTGTCTCGGGATTGACAAAGACGACAGAGAGGTGTCCACCATGACGATGGTAGCGCACATCACCTACACCCGAGAGGTGGAGGAGAAGGAAGAAGTGGAGCGCATTGCGCCGCGCAGTGAGTTCAAAACTCTTTCGACGTACATATGTGGTGAACAGCTAGCCTGTAGAGTATATGCGAAGAAATTATTCATTAGCAGTACGGCGCCTCAGCGTGATCAGACTCGTTGCTTTGGAATCTCGGTCGCGATAACGACGTGCATCTCAGACCGCGGGCAATCGCACGAGCATGGTGACTGCCGCAGCAATCTTGACTATAACGGTTTGTCTCGCCTGTGACCGTGTCTACATGTGGCGGTATATATCGGTTTCATTGTTTACTCTCAATGAAATGTTCAGTGTCATGTTATATATTCGACTGTATATATACCAGCTCGACAGGATTAAGGCAGCGCATTAAAGAACCCCTGGTGGTCGATATTCCCGTAGCCCTCCACTGCGGCGTCCCTCAGTCATATCCTGGTCTTGGGACGTAAAACTCCGACAATTATGATTAAGGGCAACTGCATACACACGCCGCAATGGCTGTGGCGTTCAGGTGCTGGGCTCGATGTCGCGTGTTCCTTTCCATGGTCGGCGGCTGCGGCAGCATTTTGATGAGTACCAACGCAATAATGATCGTGCACTGTGCTTTAAGTGCACGGTACAGAAACCTACGCGGTTAAAGTTACTTTGCTGACCTCCACTATACGGCATCCCTCGTAATTCACATGCGCTGTTATCACCGGGACTTCGCAGAATAGGCTGCCTCTGTTTAAAAAAGAAAATAACAAAAGCAACGACGCTGGGGTGTGCAGTGTATCGTTGCCTTGAGACAAAATCGTAAATTCGTAATGGAACCGAGTCCAATCAGCGCTTAAGGCGGGGTGAAGTAATGATGGCAGAATCGGCCTTCTCTGTTCTAATAATGTAACAATGCCAGCCCACTTCGGCGGACTTCACCAGCCACGGTGGTCTAGTGGTGTATGGTGCTCGACTGCTGACTCAAGGTCGCAGGATCGAATCCCGGCCGCGGTGGCCGCATTTCGATGGATGCGCACGTTAAATAACTCCAGGTGGTGGAAATTTCCGGAGCCTTTCACTACAGCGTCCCTCATAATCATATCGTGGTTTTGGGACGTAAAATCCGAACACATCCGGCGCACATCGGTATGGATCGAACCATAGGGTGCGCACATGTATCCTAAATTTTTCTGCGGGAAAATAGGAAAGATACTCGTCTTGTAAGAGAATTCAGCGGCGGTGTATGTAACGCGATCGGCATGAGTTTGACATTCTTTGAAGAGATTGTTCTTGTACACCTTGTGGGCTTAGGTTTCCTGCCTTGTCGCTTAGTTCGAACGACTTGGAATTCATCACACGCATACGTTCTGCTAACACTCACTCACTCACTCACTCACTCACTCACTCACTCACTCACTCACTCACTCACTCACTCACTCACTCACTCACTCACTCACTCACTCACTCACTCACTCACTCACTCACTCACTCACTCACTCACTCACTCACCGTAATTATAATTAACGTTAATGTATAATATTTCGCATCCATGAAACACTCAGTGTGAGCACCGCTCACCGCAGAATTTATAAACTCAGATCGATGTCATTTAGGTCGTACGCCGCAGCATAATGTCTCATGACGTCAGACCAGTGGGCGAGCTGTGATAGCGTCCCTCATAACATGGCTGCACGCTTGAGTGTTTTCGTATAAGCGCGCCAGTTTGCGGGTTCGTCGTGCTTCGGAAACCAAAAGTGCACTGTTCACGTGTTCTTGCCAACTGCTTTCTGCTTTTCTGACTATTATATCTCTCTATTTCGCACGCACGCACGCACGCACGCACGCACGCACGCACGCACGCACACAACACACACACACACACACACACACACCCACACACACACACACACCACACACACACACACTCCGTCAGGCTATCACCGCCTGCTCCATGCCCCGTGCGCTTCTGTAATGGATGAGTACCAGGGCTCATCAACTGGCGATCCGCTGAAGCCCCGCTATATATACTTGACGAGTGTTGCTCGCTAATGAGAAGTGCCTCGCCCATCTCAGCGGGGGTATTCCGAGAAGAGACCACGGAAGCCACGAATGAAGACGCGTGTATACAGCCTACATAGTATGTGTATGTATACGTATACCTCGCGAGCCATTGGGGGTGGCCTCGTTTCGGGGAAGCGGGGGGAGTTGCGTTCTTGCTGGGCCGGCTGGGTAATACCGCAGGGAGTCTATCGAAGGCAGTGTATTCGTAGACCCTTGCCAACCACACTCTGTAACGGGGTACAATGAATGTTCCTGACCGAATTACAATACCGCATTAGCTCGCATATCGCCAGCAGTGATTAGCACTGGCTTATGTTGGCCAGTGTTGACAAAAAAGTGGCCATGTGATCTTTGAAGCTGCACTTAGTGTTGGATACCTATTTGCAAATGTTGCAAATTTGCTAAATGATGGCCAACGTTTGGTATTTATGATGGTAAATCTTGACTGTCCGCTGTTAAAGGTACACTAAAGAGAAAAACAATTTTTTTTTCTCATAATAGTAAATTACTATTTCACAAATCCAAAATCACCACACTTGCCGCTAGAAAACGCTTGGCAAGCGAGAAAACGCGCAAAAGGAAATGCGGGTGGCAACGCCACCTTCAGATGCCCGCCCCAAGCGTCGTGATGTCATAGATTTTGACAGCATCTGCTAGTCCTAATCTTAAATCAGTAGTTCTTAATCAGTAAAAATGAGGCAGATTGTCTTTTGAGGGGGCCATAGACACAACATACCAAGTTTCAGAAAATTTCGTTGAGCCAATGTCGCCAAAATACGAAAAACACACTTCGAAATCCGTGACGTTACGTGAGACTATTTCGGCGCCAAATTTGAAAATGAAACTTTCACCTTGATTTCCTCCTCTATTAATAAACATATGATGGTGAAATTGACGACATTAGAGAGCTCAGAGTATACAGTATATCAACCTAACCCTAGTCATCGTTTCGCTTTAACGTCACTTTAACAGCAACACTGTCTTCATTCAATTTCATTCCAGCGACGAAGTTTTCTATCTTTCTTTTTAATTGTGTCCCTTTCCAACCGGTTTGGTGAAGGGGCCCTTTAAGTGCATTTGCGTTTAAAGTATTAAGGTATCCCTCGCTCAGAGAATGGCGACGCGTTGTGCTTTTCAGACGCTGTTCCGTGTCAAGTGACTCTGGTCTGGGCGCGTGTAATTCATCCACTGAGCAGCTTTGATAAGAACGAGCAAACGAACGATAAGCTGTCGGCGTTTTTGTCAGTGCACGGTTAGGCGCCGTCGAGCCTCTGCGATTTATCGGAACGAGATAGATGGGGTTGAACTGTATACAGCTGCTGGGGGTTGTTGACCGAGTCAGAGAAGTACACACACTCGTGCTCAGTAGTGTCGCGTGGCCCCATTTCCTCTTCGTTTCATTTCTATCTTCTTTAGCATCTCGGTGCATCTTCAAGATAAGCGGTGTATTCTCTTATAAACCGGCGCTATAACGGTGTCTCAACGCATCGGAAAACACAGACGTTTCATGGAAAGCTCATGAACTGTGAAAGATACGAACAGGTGGAGAAATAACCCAGCTCATATTGCCAGGCTGAGCCCTCCTGTATAAAACACCTGTACCAGCCATCCAACCATCATAGTCCATCATCCTTCATTTCCCGAGACCATATGAAGTTTTTATTACTCAACAACGAAATATATACAACAGCGGCAGGTATATAGACCTCGTAAGGTGCGTCTGTAAACACGAGGTTAATGAAACTTAAAGGTTCCTTGAATGGGGCTGCGCACACGCATATGTCCATGCACATTTGCAGTTGTGGATGTGTATTCCAGTGTTATCCGCCGTGGTGGTCTAATGGTTATGGTGCTCGACTGCTGATCTGAAGGTCAGGGGATTGAATCTCAGCCGCGGTGGCCGCATTTTCGATGGAGGCGAAAATGCTAGAGGCCCGTGTACTTAGATTTAGGTGCACGTTAAAGAACCCCAGGTGGTCGAAATTTCCGGAGCCCTCCGCTACGGCGTCCCTCCCTCATAATCATATCGTGGTTTTGGGACGTTAAACCCGAACAATTACTATATTGTTCCAGTATTGTACAAAGCTGCAGTGACGTTGAGTCATAAGCAAATAACTCG
This sequence comes from Rhipicephalus sanguineus, assembly GCF_013339695.2. Taxonomy (NCBI): domain Eukaryota; kingdom Metazoa; phylum Arthropoda; class Arachnida; order Ixodida; family Ixodidae; genus Rhipicephalus; species Rhipicephalus sanguineus. The sequence goes on along the minus strand of NC_051179.1, from coordinate 70,412,550 downwards.
AGAGATTGTAGAAGCATAGCGCTTCTTCGTTCGTTCTTCTGATCTTGTCCCGTCTCTCGCGTTGTTATTCTATTTAGCTTCGAAATATGCGCCAACCAAACCGACTCAATTTAAGTCTCTTTTGGTTCCTCACAGGTATACCAAGAACTGACACGAAACTTTCACACTAGAAAAATGGAGTAATTAACGGTGAGGCGGGCGTAATTCCGCGTCTAGCCAGGCGACCACTGGTATGCACAGCAGTGTATGCATATCGTGCCGGAGGACGCTTGATCCTTGGCATCTGCCGAAGGACGGCCGCGCGTTGGTCGGTGCCGGACTGCGGTGGGTGAGCGCTGTTGGCGAAGCCGTATGTGGGTTATACTGCGTGTGCGTGCTCCTCGAGAAGGACTGCATGGGCGCACTTCACGGCCGAGCTCCCTCCGAGTGTCGATTGTTAATATATGCGAAGGCATACCTTAGCGCGCACAGTCGAGCCCGCGTATTTCGAACTCGAAAAAAAAATAATAGAAAAACGTGAATTAGTTCGATATATCGTGTAATTCGATATGAAGCTTTTAAAGAATTTGCCGTGTTTTTGTTGCGCTAGTTGGCTTCACGGCACCACTTTATGATAGTGCAAGGAAGGCGGCTTTACGGCAAAAACAATGCTCTTTTTTCTTCCCCCGCTGTTTGTAGTTGGAGGTGTAGGTTAAACGCAGGGGGGGGGGGGGGGGGAGGGGAGGGAGGGGTTGGTGACACCCGAAAAGTACGGTATCGATGTAACAGCGCCTCAACATCGTCATACGCAACTGTGCATACTCGTCGGGCTGCGGATGCCCCTTGTCCGCCTTGGCCCTAATGTTGGCCATGTTGGGGATGCTGTAAGCAGCGGTGGCCTTATAGCTCATTTCTGCACCGTCGACCGTGTTGATTATCGCCATCTTTGCTTTGCGGAGAACAGCAGGTTCTTCCGTTTAACGGCAGCGATCGCGTTGACAGAGCGAGCGGAATGTTGCGGAGAAGCGAACGGCGACCGACCACGACGAGGAATCACGGGAGAAACGGTGGTTTCTTGTGTTCCTAGTCGCTCCGCGCAGCGCTCTCCTAGTCACACCGCTCGCTCTTCCGAACGCTGCGAGAGAGTCCCTTTCCGTGTGGAAAAGCCAACCCCTTGTGAGGGAAATCCAACTCCTTGAGACGTTTCGCGCTGCCCGATGTTCGATGTATAAAGTGTTCCGGGTATTTTTGTTCGATGTAACCGTAGAACTTCCTATGCATTCACGTGAAAATGATTTCGTGTTCGAAAAAAGCTATAGTCGGGGTTCGAATGTACCCCTTCGCGATTTGTGGCATTTACGCACACAATGTAAGCACTTCTTAGCGCTGGCTTATGTTGGTCAGTGTTGGCTAAGTCATGGCTAATGTGGTCTCAGTATGGCTAAGCAAACGATTGACAACGTTTAGTGTTGCCCTACTGTTAGCGAATGTCTGCTGAAGTGTTGCTATATGTTGGCTGAATGTTGTCTGTAGTGTTGGTAAAGTGCTGGTAATTCTTGGCTACTGTTGCCTAATGCCGCATATACTGTTATGACAGCCAGTAATGTCTTCGCTCAGTTTCAAGCCATGGTTGTCGAAGTCGAGGTAAGCGAGCAAGCACTAGCGTAAACCACGAGGGGGGGGGGTCGGATCAGGGGAGTCCTGACCCCCCTTGTATTCAGGCGGGACACCCTTCGCAAGTGTCCCTCCGTGAGACTTATATTTCAAACATGATATATTTGAATTGCTTAACAGTTAAGTATAGCGCATCCTACTTTTCTTAGTGCCTGTTTATTTTGTAGTGTGTACCTGTGTACACATCAGCTTTGTGAGACTACTGGAATCGCAACTGCCGGTCGACCGGTTTCAGAGAAGACGCATTAGAATAATGCAAAATTGGAACCGGTGCTGGCTTTTTCATTTTATTTCAAAGCGTGATTTTAATTTCTATGTAAATAAAAATAAAGTCCATATTTGTAAAAACAAAATGGCCGCCATGGCAAGATCTGTGTTCGCCCTTGTGATTTTTCTGGATTTAGATGACCTAGCGCCGCATTTTTTCCTTCATTTGTGCCTTTAGGCCTCTCTCGTTTCTATCGGCAGTTGCGGTAATATTTTGCATGTGCTATACGTCGCACGCAGCGTGCTCGCCTCGTGATTCATTAGAGCGGCTATTCGTGCTCTTTCGCTATCTATTTCCGAGCAGTTTTGCGTAGCTCATTTAAGGCGAGGATAAACCAACAAAAATATGCACACTTGGCGCGACGCTACTCCGCTCACATCCTCGTTCGACCTCGTCTGCGTCGCAGTAAGTTTAGTGCTCACTGTTTGTGGAAAATATTTGTGGACTGAGATTTTTTTTTTTTTTTTTTTTTTTTATTTGTCGTGGTCTTAATTCCTCTCAAAGCCACTGGCAACCGTCAGTATTCGGCGACAGCCTAAGAATTACGTTGTGTTCTAATTAGGGATCCAGAGACATAGCGTGACAAGTGTCAGAAATCTTAATGATTAAATATGGCCAAAATATATTTTTTTAAATGTGGCTAGCTTGCACTAGATGCGCAAGACTGTCACAGCGGAGCTCGAGGTCTCCTATATAGTTAGTCCCGGCTTGGCTGAATCTCAATTAGGCTTCATTAGGCTTCTTTAGCATAATTAGGTCACATGTAACTGAGGTATCTCGGTGATCTTGGTTCGATCACGCGCAACTTAATTAGTCTTAATTAGGCTTAGCCCTAATTAGCACTCATTTTACTTTATTGGCCTTGATTAGGCTCGACTCGGTCGGTAATAATTAGTATCTTCCTGGACTTGGCCTCACTGGCCTGGTTGGGAATTCGACTTGGATTGCCCGCTTTCTGTGGCCCGAACCCGTTCCTGATGATGATAGTTTTCTCGTCACGCGCACTGGCATACCGAAAAGCTTAACGGTCACGCTGTAAAAAGCAATACAAAAAAAAAACACACACACACACTTTGAAATTCATCTGGTATGGGGCGTCACACTTTCAAATGGTGGGATTTGGTCGCGAAATTTAATTCGAAGTGAAACATGGGTGCCTCACCAGAAGTGCTCACTGCCGCACATGCATGCAGCAGATGGGCGTCGGAGCCGTCCCGTTTTCACGCACGCGCGTTTACGAACGGCGGGGTGTCCGCGACACACCATTGTCGTGCAGCTTCGCGACTCACGTGGTCGCTGGCGCTCAGAAAGCCGGCTCTTGCCGACACAGTTGCCAAGGCCGCGCGCGTATATCGTTGCACAATATACACCACCTGCTGCTGCCCGGCGATCGCGGAAAAGGAAAGCTTATAGAACGACCAGTTCCGCTTGGCCGTGGTTTCAGAAATTTCGCCGTGCCGCTCCGTCCACTGCACATATTCGACGTTACGCGGCCGACGTTCAGGCTGTTGATAAATTGAGCATCTGCTCTCGTGAGATAACTTACAAGAATGTGGAAAGTATACGGAACGAAACAAAATTATAAAAAGTAAAACGACTTATTTACTTTTTCAAAAGGATCAGTCATAACAGGAATGGGAAGCGTGCTTTGTTTGGTACTGTGTTTTGATGGTCTAGATCAGTGGTTCTCAAATGGGGGTCCGCGGACGCCCGGGGGGTATGCGAAGCCATTTTTGAGGACCCGCGAAACCCATCCTCAAAAAAAAAAAAAGCGCGCTTTTTGGAGACACACCATGTCTCGTGACAGCGGCCCCAATTAGATTTTGGTATGTTTCACCGCATAACACTTTTTTGCATTGCGGCGGAGCTGGCTTATGTTTCCCCTGCTCCATGAGATGGCCGTAAAGCTTTTGTTGCACTTTTTTACGACATATACATGCGAGCATACTTCTTCCAGGCATGCAATTTGAAGAGCAAATATAGAAACAGGTTGAATGTGGCTGCAGATCGTACAACTTATTGACAAGCTGTTGAGATCGAATTGGTGTGGCACTTTAGTTTGACCGTTCTTTTCCAAGGAGAAACAAAAGGCACCCATTTCGCGCTGAATGTTGCGTTAATTTATTACCCTCCCCCCCCTTCTTTTTTCTCTCACTGCAAGGCGTCCCTCATCACTTCCACCGATCCACAAGGGGTCCCCGAAACATCCATGGCAGAGAACCACTGTTCTAGATACATAGATGTGCTACATTGGTGTGCACACACACACACACACACACACACACACACACACACACACACACACACACACACACACACACACACACACACACACACACACACACACACACACACACATGTCTGTATGTGTTTCAGACAGCGAATGACCAGAAAGTGGAGAGAGGGTTTAAACATCTCTCACACACACCACCGCTATGTAAGCGCATATGTCATCGATCTTGTCTTGCTAGCGCTAAGCTCCTGGTTCAGCAAAAGGAGCAGCTCATCTCGTTAAAAATGAATGGTAGGAAAAATGAAGCTTCATTTTTGCTTCGACTATATCTGTCTCCACTGTAAAAGCGTTGTGGCCACGAAGGTCATTCCAGTCTTCGCCAACACGAAAGAAAAATGACTTTTGATATGTCTCACTGCTGCCGGCTCGTGGAGGATAAATGATGTTACTATAGTCCTTCTCTCTCTCTCTTTATCACTCATTCACTCACTCATTCACCACATCTAAACGCCTTAAAAAAAAAAAAACAGAACTTATTCGGGCAACTGCCGCATAGGGCACGGACAGCCGGCAAGTGGCCATCAGGTCGTCTGTCCGATTGCTCTGGGCGGGCGTTCCTGTATGGCAGCTGCACGCACCATATACGACCCTCCGCGGCGCGGCTTCGTTTTCGCCTTAATTGGCCTCAATAAAACGCTTCTCTCGAAAAAGTGAAAGGGGGAGAGGAGAGGCGCCGGCACTTTTCTTGGGCGGCCGCGCCTCGAGGGAGAAAACGGTAAACATAAAGGGCGGCGTCTCTCCGGCGCCTGTTCTTCTTCCTCCTTGACTTCTTGCCCGAGATCTTTCAAGGATGAGCAAGAAGGCGTCGAGGCGACGGCGGCGTTTTGTTTTCATTGCGGCACGTTTGATGTTTGGACGTCGTCTCTTTCCTGGCTACTATACAGAGTGTGTATATATATATATATATAATATATATATATATATATATATATATATATATATATATATATATATATATATATGTATGTATTGGCAGTTGTTCGCCGCCGCGATAGGAAGTGCGCTAACGTACGCTTTTGAAATATTTGGCAGCAGCGATCGGTGACTGGCTATTTGTGCGGCGTGTTCAGTATCGAGGCGTGAAGGCAAAATAGAGCAGACCGTAAGCGGAGCAGGCCTAACCCCGTAAGCGCACTGGAATGTGCGTCTGCAGCTGTAGCTTCGTTGGAGCGCAGTGTTTGAAAGGTTCGGGATGTCGCGAGAGGTTTGCAAGGAGTCGTATGGGATCATGTCAGACACCCATAGGGCAGACTTTGGCAGTAATGAAGTTGCACTAATTAACTTACTTCTTACTCTAACGAGTAATGTAATGAATTACTTTTGTGAGTTGTTGATTCGTTGTGCGTAATCCCTCACGTAAAATCGCGCACATCTATGAAAGCTCCTCTTTGTTTTTTTTTTTGTTTTTTGTAATCTTGAACTATATTCTTAAACTGACGTTGTCATCGGGCAAACTGTTCGGGTCTCTGCTTACATTTGAGAGGTAAAAATACTTTTATGGTTATGCTTGCTGTTGTCGTTCCTGTTTGCCCACTTGGGCAGGTCTATATAGACTACCGCGCACGCCCTTAAGCCAGCGGGAAATCGCTGCACGGTTTCTGCCCCGCCCTATTCATTTTCTTCCCGTTCTCGCATCTGTTGTGTTAACAGCTGGACTGTATAGCTTTTACTGCTGCCCTATTCTCGAGGCTTCCCGTTCTGCGCCGTCGCCTCGGTCGACGTGTGTGGCGCGCGTTTTAGCCGTGACCTTGAGTGTCCATAGCATACGTACAGTCGCGGAAGTCTAACTTTGACTCTACAGCTATTCATTTTGTCTGCGCACGGCTCACCGTTGTGCTCTTTGAGCTCCCGTTCGCGCGTTTCCTTCTGTATTCATTTGTTTTTCTTTGTTATCCTATTGCTATTTTTATTATCTCCGTGATCTTCTCTTTTTTCTGTCTCTTTACTATGCCTTACCGCGGAATTTCTTACGTTTCTTAGTTGTTCTACCAGCTGTACTGCCTTTTTGTTTCGCCTTTGGACTTCATGCATGCATACTAAGTTTTCTGTTCTTTTTTTTACCATAGTATAATAATGATCGTAGTGTTTATTGATGCCTTTGTCCCCTCCCCCTTATGTAATACCCCGAAAGGGGTCTTTAAGGGACAGTGAATGATGATGACGATGTTGATGAAGAGTAGTGCCAATATATAGCTCTCTTTTTTTCGAGGTCGACGTAGAGCTAATAGCACAACTCGCCATCGTAACGTAGCGCCTTAGGTTACGCGCTGCTAAGCTCGAGTACGCGGGTTCGATTCCCTGCCACGGCGGCGGAATTTCGATGGGAGTGAAATGGGAAAATATTCGTGTACTTGGATTTAGGCGCACGCTGAAGAAACCCGGGCGGTGAAAATTAATCCGAAGTCACCGACCACGGCGCAATTTCGGCACGTGAAACCCCAGAAATTATTTTTTTTCTTACCGCGCGTCATTATAACATGCCATCAGCGGAATGCTGCTTCTGTACCCTGAACATTAATTCACAGCTTTATCATCGCACGCCCTCTCGCTTCGTGGCGGTCGCGTCCGTCTGAAGCCCTTGCTATGGTCTGTTTTGCCTGGAGTAGCGTTTCAAATGCACACTCTTTTGTCACGAATGACCGTTAGGTCACTGTGTGACATTTTTCGGGTGCAGCGAAGCGCATCGTGCACCCGGTATTGCGAGCACCCTGTTTTCAACTATTCAGGGGCGGCGCTCTCCTCCACACTGGATAAGCGGGCTCACTCACAGGGAGCTAGCTTATCTATTACCATCTATTATTATCTATTATTAGGCTAACTCCAAGCGATACCGGTACAGATTGTGACTGTGCACTGCGTGATGATGTATCTGTCAGGGGATCATTGACACTGTGACTTACGTGCGTAAACTATATGGTGCATTCACGGACTCGGTGACGGCGCCTATACGCATAGCAATTCTATATACTGCTCATCTTTCCCTCCTTTCTCTCTTATATTTCGTAACCTTTTCCTATTTCCCAGTACAGAGTAGCCAACGGGCAGATATCGCTTCGTTAACGTTTCCGCCTTTCCTTTTGTCTCTCTTTCATACACGCTCTCTCTCTCTCAGTATATACAGGGCATGCCCGAAATGTAATGTCAATGATTCGATTAAAAAAGATGTATTGATCAGACTAGTGCAACACAATTAAAGGTTTCAAAATAGGCTCCTCCTGTGGCGATGCATCGCTTCCAGTGAGATTTCCAGGCATCGAACGCGTCACGGTATAGGCCTCCTCCGCAATGGCCTTTAAAGCGTTGGTGCAAGCCTCTTTGACTTTGTCAACCGTCCCGAAAGGATGTCCTTTCATGGGAGTTTTCAAGCGCGGTAACAAAAGGAAGTCTGGAGGAGCCATGTTATAGGACTGCGGGGCAGCTGGGGAACCCTATAGGGTTCATAGGTGCCTATATAGGAACACCTATGAATCGACAAGAAAGCGGGTCAAGACGAAGGCGCGGTGTGGACTGGCGCGCCGCCACGCATCGGTGATGGTCGTTGACAGCCGTCCAGAGCCGGGCTTCATTGCTGGCCTCCTTACGACCTTCTAAAAAGGCCTCACGCTGCCGGTACACTTGTCGTTGTAACTAGCAATTATCACCAAAACTGAGCTTTATCATAGGAAACGTTTCCACTTCGGACTCGTCGAGTTTCAGACAAAACTTGATGGCAGTCCTTTTGCTCCAACGAGCGCGGCATTATGCGGCTTGCACGGGAAGTGAAAACGAATTTCACGGAAAAGTATTATTTCCTTACTCTCCAGATGGTATACGTATAACATATACGACAGTGCGACCACAGGTGCGTGAGCTGGCTTCACCCTCCACCAATATCAAGTGCCCCTAGCCTGTTGTAAGGTATATTGACGCTTTATAATTTAATCATTGACGTTGCTTTTCGGGCAAACCCTGTATATCTCGCGTATACTTCACTTTGCCAGAAGCTCTTGGCGCTTCTTTTATCACTTTTTTTTTCTTATTGTCTGCCATCTGTCTGCTATAAAATGGATCATTTTGACTTTTCATCTACGTCACTCGCAACTCGCCTTTACATGTCGTGGTCATCGCGTGTCTGCTATTTGACACAGTTCACCGACAGGGTAACGAGACGATAGAGCGTCTTGTGGCACGAACGACATCGTTTGACGTTTCTCTGTGCGCTAATCGCGTGCGCGCGAATTGACCCTCCTGAACGGAAGCGTAACGTAAGAACGGACAGACGTTGAGTCTATATATAGGGGACCTATAGACTAAACACGAGGGGACGTTGTGTCGAGCACCCGGAGGAACTTGCGTTAGATTTTTCACCGTTGTCAGTGCCTGCAAGACGGTAGGGGGGGGGGGGGGGGGGGGGCACGTGCGCAAAAGAAGAAAGCCAAGAGAAGGAAACACGCAAGAAGGCGCCGGATTTGACGCCCAGGATGCGCAATCGTCGTCGCGCTGATGTCCTGAGACTTTTGAAACTTCATTTTGTTTTTCACTCGTCGGTTCCTTGCCGCACCCCGGCGACTCCGTCCGCGCGGGCGCGTTTTTCCGGCTGACGTGGTTGTTCAGTGTAGCGCTGTGGTCGTCTGGTGCCGTTAGTGCGCGTCAGGGATCCAGAAAGGAACCTTTCGTTCGTCGGAACTGTGTCGCTATTATTCTCCATCGCTTGTGTCTTGCGAACGGCCCTCGCATTTTGTTAGCGACGCGACGCGCGAGCGAGCTTTCGGCACCGTGTTCACACTGACACCGTCTCTGTCTGTGGGAGGAAGCACCCTGAATAGTAAGTAAGCAGGGGGCGCCTTGCTTTCGAGTGGGGACCAGGCGTTCAGCTGTTCCGTCACATCATTCCTCTTTTTTTTTTTTTTCATAATGTCCGCTTGCCACGCTCTTCGGGCCGAGCAAGCTTTAGGCTGCTTCTGGCGTGACACCGCAGTCCGTGGACGCCTTGTATACAGTCTAGCATGTGAAACGACCTACACGTGTTTCGCAAACGAGAATTTGGGATGCTCTGTTTAGGTACTGTATAGCTACACGTATTGTATATCTATTTACTTACTTGCGTTGTTGATTGCGCGTGTTGGTGTACAGTGTATACAGAGATGATCCGCTACACGGCTTTTAAAAATCCTTAGCATGTTTTATGTAAGTTTATAGTTCATGCGGTGGAGAGTCAGCTCTTCTAGGTAATCCGCGTCCCTGTGATTACTCGTGCCAGGGAAAGTTGTATGCTTGTCAAACACGCGCAATTCTTTAGTGTACCTAGGCGTGTGTCCCGCTTGATAGGTAATCCTGATGTCCTCTGAGGCTCTGACCTGCGTTTCGGAGACAAGGACTGTCTTGGTATACATGCGTCGTGACAACTAATCGGACATTTATTTGAATGTTTACAATTACCGTTCGCGTGTATTTTTCTTCATAACGTGGGAAAATAGGCCAATTAACCTCCAGGAGTATACTATATCGGTACGACCGCACTGCCACGAGTTCCTGCTATGCAGAATGCGTGAGATGTTGTTAGCGTACTCATCTCCGATGAAACACGGGACGCTATATGTTTCGTGACGTATGAAAACGCGCGAAATGGTAATTCGGTCTCCACAAACGGGCTCTTTAACGCATACACTAAGCAGTTATCGTTGAGCAACGGTGGCAATCGTTTACTGTCTTCGTGGTGAACATGTTTACATCTATTCTTGTCGTTCCGAACCAATTAGCTGCTTCGAATAGGGGTGCATAGTTAAGTTAATACTACGTTTGCCGATCTTGAAGTAAACCTCCATTAAAGCCCTCATTTTTATCGCGTGATGCGTTTGCGCTTAATCTTCGCGAGCCGAACTTTTCGAATATGCCTCGTCTTGTGTGTACTATTTGGAAGCTTCGTCACGATTTCCAAACATCAGAAATCGAGGGCTTTAATCTTTTTTTTAATATTCGTTTTTGCTTATAGTACATAGCTGTTGTGCTGTCTTACGCATCACACATGCCTTTTGATGACTCAAATTATTTGCCTGCATGTTTCTGTAAATATATGTGAATATCGGATATCCGCCGGGAAAGAACTAAGCCACCGCTTTGGAGAACGATATTACATCTTCCACTTGGTTACTGACTTGGGCAAACTTCGTCCATAACATTCATAGGCTGCACACACGAAGTATTTTGCTCGTGGTACATGTGAGCGACGTATTTTCAACCATGGCTACTCGATGAAGCCCGACAGAACATTCAAAATAAGCGCCATTCGCGCCTGTTAGCGGCGACTCCTTATAGATGGCGCCAGCCGTCCCATCGGCTGTATTTAGCGCTTCTCTGTTTTTGGAGAGGTCCTGTGTCTGGCATGGGTGGTTCCCCTTCTTGACTTTGCGTGTTGTATAACTTTTGAAGGGGCCGCAGAAACTTCGACTTTGGCCGCGGGCGTGCGATCGGCTGAGCCGGTATTCTCGCGAAATAGGAGTTTGAGGTAAGTTTCGCTCGTTTTTAGGACGACTTTCACCAACGCGCTCGCGCGCTACTTTCGATATACTTGGAACAAAATTCGGATGGGCGCGCTAGACTGGAAACCGCCGCTGGTGTGCCTCCCGTACCATGTTTTCTCATTTTGGGCGAGGAAAACTTATTTTCGCTGAGGCCGACACTGGATACGCTTCCTGTGAACCGATTTTTAAGCTGTTTATTTACGGCATCGTGCGCCGTATACGCACAGGAGGCGCCGAATTTGGGTCATAGCTGGCAGATGTTGTGACAGCTGTGCGCGCATCATTCACGATTACTCGGTAAATAATTATGTGGCTGCTTCGAGATTTAAACGCGACGACGTCTGGTGACTTGGCGATCGTCTTTCGTGTGCGGCTACCCTGAACGGATAGGGAAAATGGCTCAGAAAACCAGCCCGTTTGTTGGTAGAGATCTGAGATAGTTCGTACGTATTCATCCTAAAAGACTGGGCGTGCAAACACGAACACAAGAGAGGTCAACACACCGCGATCGCCGGCGTTTGTGGCGTCTTGACTTCTCTCTTGTGTCCGTGTTCGCACGCCCGGTCTTTTTAACAGGAATACCTACCAACTACATCAGCAGCTGTGTTATTCTAAGCTTTATTTCTAGTGCTCCATTTTCCATGTTCTCCAACGTATCTGAACAATCCTGCTTTTTTGGCTTCTTTAACTGCAATTTACGGCGTTTGTGGTGTCTTGACTGCTCTCTTGTGTTCGTGTTTGCACGTACAGTCTCTTAAGATGAACCCGTCACTGCGCAGTTAATGGGTCCACGCCTAGCTTTATTCGGTCGTATATCCCGTTATGTCTTGCACAATGGTGGCACTTGCGGGTGGCTTGCAAAGTTTAGTCTGCCGCGTTTCTCAAGGAAAGAAGTTTTACAGCGCGTGAACGAGGATTTCTGCGCGTGTTTATATATATACACACGACTGCAGCGTGAGATGTTTAGTTCTGGCGTGGTTTCGGTTACGAAAACGGAGACTCGGCGCGTGGGTCGTCGTTTGCGAAAAGGCGTGTTCCTTCGACGACCGCCTCGGAACGGAAAGGAACGCGCCGTCTTCTCGGAGAAAGAATGAGTGTTGTGCACGCGCTGTTTTATGTTCCCGCCGCGCGTACTGTCGTGTGTGTGAGTCACCGCACGGAGTTTCGATCCCTTCTTGGCTCCCTCGCCTTTCTTTCCCCGAATAAATATGTGGCAAGAAGCGAGGAAAAAACAAAAACAAAAAAGAAGAATAGGAGACCTATGTTTCAGTGTGGTACGCGCGCCCGCGCAGAGTAGATATCGCGAAAGCTTTTCTTTGAGCCGCCGGACTGCGGCATGATTTGTGTGATTACATAAGACGTAACTTATTATGATATATTTGTGTCAGGTGCGGGCCGCGCGCCCTCTACGCGAAGGTAAGGAGATGTCCCTTGGACTCTTGCAGATATATATAATATAAAAAAAAACTCTATATCCAGCGCTTAATGTAGCGTTGATTCTGCTCCAATCCTGCGCTAATGTAGGTCTTGGTGTAGTTCTAAATCCTGCGCTTAATGCGGCTCCACCACCTTGAAACCTGAGGAAGTGCGTAGCACGGGCAACCCAACGATTCCCTTGGCAAGCGCGCGCTTGCCGAGGCGGTGGCGCCCTCTCTTGTGCGGCGCGGTCATCAGCCGGATGTTTCAGAAGCGTTTTTCGCTATTTTAGGTAAATTATTGCGATTAATTCAAGGTTATTTCTGTAGCTTATTTCATTTAGACCTTGTTTGTTTATTTTGATTCCGGCCGCGGCGGTTGCATTTCGATGGAGGCGAATGCTAGAGACCCGTGTACTGTGCGATTTCAATGCATGTCAAAGAACACCAGATGATCCGGAGCCCTCCACTACGGCGTCCCTCATAATCATATCTTGGTTTTGGGATGTAAAACCCTAATCATTATTATATTTATTGTTAGTTTATTTTGCACTGCTTTTTCGCATCGTTAGCCTTGTTTCATGCCGGTATTGACCATTGCGTGACCATGTGACATGATACTGTGGATGGTTGACAAGCTGGGCCCCTAAAGTGCTATGCACTTATGATAATAACCACGTGCTTCGCGATGATACGATCAATAAGTCATGTCTCGTTTTCTTTCTTTTTTCCTGAAACAGACGCCCTGCTCGCCGATCTGCAGCAGACGACGGCGAGTCTCAGCAACGGCTCGTCGCCTATGTACTCGAGCATCAACAGGCCAGGAGCCTTCGGAAAGACCACAATATGAGCCACACCGTCACCACCGAGCGCTACGATTACAAACCCTCCTCGGACAAGACGTCGGTGAGTTCCCCGTGCCTTCCTCAACTTGTTGCAAGCTTTGCCTTTAAATTTCTTGAATGCCTAGCTTTATTCTTCAGCACTTGCGTAGCTCATACCTGCTACATGTGAGCGCATATGTATTGAGCAAAAGAGCCTGCACAGCTGCACAGCTGCTTGTATTGTTAAGATGTTTTTTTTTTGCATATTTTCTGCTGATTCGTAGTTCGAACGGTCCAAAATATGGCACTACAAATGACGTTATTCAATCAGATTATGAAGGATTGAAGATTACAGTGCCAGTTTATTTTAAACCAGAATTAGTATCTATTGAATTAGTATATTGACTCTAGGTGTTATACTTGCATACACATTTTACATCATTGACTTATATCTTATTAATTAACAAATTGTGGATTATCTCTATCTCGACCGCAGCAACAGCTCGGGTTGAGGACTTGCTGAACTTAAATACAAAGCCTCCCATTACCACAAATTTCATGGAGCACAAATTAGATTCCGGCACAAAGGACCAACTATTAAACCCTGTAAATTATTAACCGTCCATGAACCAGGATCCTAACAACTCTCTCCATAAAGCAGAATGGCGGGCAATTCACCATACAGCGAAGCCTGGGTTGTTCTGAAAGTACGAACGTCATCAGAATAGTTCTTCTGGATAGTAAACAGAATGCATGGTAAATTTATGCTTCCATACTGTAACTGAAGCACCAGGGAAAGTCATATTCTTAGAGAAATATGAGGTGGATTCCAGAAAAATGCAGGTACCTGAGGTCACAACTCCAAAGAAACTTAGGGCTGCCCACATAAAAATGACGAGCAGTAATTTAATTTCATCTTTTGGGGGATTCTAAGTAAGATGCATGTATTTATACATAAATTGATTTTGTTAAACGTGTAGTACAACTGTTCAAGCTTAGAGAGAAATATTTGCGTCTGAAAATATTTGCTTGGTAACTGCTCCAGAGGTTGTTATGCTGCTCCAAAGTGAGGTTTTAGCTACGCCCAAGTGGCTTTGGTCTATCACATCACTGGCCATGAGGGACACCTAGCCATTAGGGACAAAGGTGATGAAGACAGCAGTTCTGCTCTAAAGCTTTCTAACCAGCTTGCCATTGCATTCAGGAATTTTGGATATGATCACTTCGATTTAGTTCATTTGTTCATCAATACATGACTATATAGAAGAACCAGCAACTCAGCCTTGCAATTCAACACCTAGCACACAACACAAGTCAAGGACCGAGTGACAACTGAATGAAGACAGGCGCTAACTTCCAACAGATTTAAATTTGTTGGAAGTTAGTGCCTGTCTTCGTTCTATTGTCTTCGGTCCTTGTCTTGTGTCATGCCTAGATGCTGAAATGGAGTATCAACATGCTCAAACTTATGTGATTTCAGCCTTGCAATTTCCATAAACATTCCTACACCATAATGACTTAATAGTTCAAGGAAATACTTCAATATTTATGACTTAACAATAGCATGTTGGTGAATGTAAAGAAAAAGCTATGTAAGTGTGGCCTTTATTAAGTTTAATTTGATAAACTTGATCTACAAATTAGTTACGTATTGCATTTAATGGCGCAAGGGCCAGGTGAGGCCAAGGAGTGCATTGCAAGTGATACATGTAATATGGCTGTGGAAAGAGCTGTAAATTGTGTAAATTGTGTAAGTAATAAAATTATGGCAAGGATGTTATTTGTGCATTGCCTAGAAAGATCAAATTAATCATAATGGAGTTTAGAAAGAATGGCCAGTCTAATGAATCTAAGTGTTTCTGTTTAGTGTTTCTGTTCGTCATGTTTCTATTTACTTTGAGCACACGGGGGAACCGTGTAACAGTGTCTCAAAAGTCGCGTTTTCCCTTGCAGCCCATCTACCAGAACCAGTACATCGTGCGGGAAGTCACAACGACAACTACGAATCGGACTTCTTCACCAACATCACCGCGCAGCCGTCGTCTCTTGGATGGGGCTGCCAGTCCACCAACTCCGAGGCGCTCGCCCATTTCCAATAACCTGTCGGAGCTGGACAACCTCCTGGAAGACCTGAATACGGCCAGTTCCCACCCCCAATCACACCTTCACCTCCACTTTCTAGGAGCAGAGGTGAGTCTAGGCAGTGCTATTTGTGATGCCTGGCCATGTTTGACGCAGTGTATTATAAAACGCAAAGATTAAAATACAGAGAGGTTAGCATTTCAGCCAGTGTAAGTGAAACACCCACCATGACAGCTTAGCAGCTAATGCTAGAGTATGTGGCTCGATTCCTGCAGATTTGCTCATTCAATCAATCAACCAATCAATCAGTCAATTTTTATAGCCAATTCGTAGTAAAGTGTACAAGATAAGGATATACTGAAGGAGGGTCCCATAGTATAAACTGAATTTGGACCTCTGTACACTTTAAATATAAATGTTTTATTGGCAACAGCAGCAGCAAACTTAGTACGATTAAAAAATTATAAATAATGCGGTACAGATATAAGCAAATGATGATGACAACAAACAACAGTGTATCAGCAGTTATTGAAACTAGGTAAAAATAATATTAAAAAGAAAAAATAAGCAGCAGCTTTAAGAGTGAATGACAGGTCGAGGAAAAAAAGAACAGTTATACAGAAGATAGTGAATGCTAAATAGCCAAAATTTCTTCAGTTGATGACGAAATCTATGGGTTTCCTGGATTTTTATGACAAATGTAATGTATTCCATAATGATATGGCTGCAAAGATTGAATTCTGCATTTGAATTCTGCACTGCTGAGCTAGAGGATGTGTGTTTGATTTCGAGTCTTGCAGCTTCATTTCTACAAGGGAAAACTGAAAAAACACCTGCGTACTTGCATTTTGGTGTACATTAATGAACCGCATGTGGTTGTAATCAGGCCAGAGTCCCTCACTGCGACGTGGCTGATAATCATATCACAGTTCTGGCACAAGCCCATGATCTTTTTTTTTTTTTTGAGGTGAGTTATGAAAGGCTTGCTGAAATGCAATGTTTAGAAAAGATATTTTAAGGCACTTTATCCAACTGAATTTTTTCCTTGTTTGCATTGTCCGCTTACCGGGGCATAGCAGTACAGTACAATTGAATTTCAGTATTGTGAACACAGCCATAACAAATTATTAGGCATAATGAAGTAAATTAAATCTTCTTGCCTATATTACTACGTTATGAATACATGCTATAGTAGCAAATATTGGATAAAGGCAACGAAGATGTTTTTGCATTGGGTGAAACTGGGTTCAGCTGTGATATTTCTCCTATCACTGAAAAATGGTATTGTGAACGGCATTGGCCTATATAGAAAACTTTTGCTCAAATTTCATGTGATAAAAAGATAAGTAAACTGTTTACATTGTTGCCAAATTTTGTGACTACTATTGAATGACAGATCTTAATGGCACATTCTTGCGCTTTTTCTGCCCCTTTGAGTTTCTAAATATTACACAGCTAAAGATCATAGTAGGTCATCACACAATTTCTGGTCCCGCAATATATATATATATAATTTCAGAATTAAATTCTAGATGCAGCCATCGTCATCATTTTCATCCTATTTTATGTTCACTGCAGGATGAAGGTTCTGCCAATGTTCTCGAAATTTGCCCTATCTTGTGCAAGCTGATTCCATTTTCTGCTTGTGAACTTCTTGATTTCTTCACACTCCATCCAACCCTTTGCAGCTTTGCAGCCTTCGGCTGCATTTCCCATCTCTGTTACCCTAACTGATCATTGGTTATATGTCCTTGGCATTTTGTAACCTGCCCAAGTCCACGTTTTCTTCTTAATGTCAGTTAGGATGTTGGCTTCCCTCTTTGTTCTGTAATGCACTCTAATCTCTTCCCACATTTTGTATTTACTTCATTATATTCACTAATCACTACAACAGTGTTCATTATGATATGAAGGTTTGACAGACTAATGTGGCTGCACACAGGGTTGAAATCATGGGAAGTTATTAGTTTCGTCTAATCATGGCTGTGTGTGGCAGGGTTAGCACCTTCCTTAGCTTTCTTTTTCACTGTATACAAAAGCTAACAGTATTTTTTTTTACAGTACTCCTTATGTCAGTTGCTTCCTGGGAACTTTTGTCGGGACATTGTTAAGAACACTGCAACCCGATTTGCGTGGTTATTGATTGGGGAACATTTTGCTGGTTCTACCTCAAAGCTGTTATCACACTTTGTTCAGTAGCGAAAGTGTCTACACGAAAACATAATCAGTGCCTGTAGCACGTCATCTTTGAAATGCCAGAGTTTGAAAAAAAAACAAGAAAAAAAAGCCCGTAGGAGCACTTTCCTACAAAAAAAAAACAACAACAACAAGAAACAAGGAAATAGATTGGCAGAACATTTCACAGGAAATTACAACTGAAGAGGAAACATGAAACTTTTAGTCAGTAAATATATCACTAAAGAAAAAAGCTGAAAATCCAGCTGTTTCAATATGCAGACCAATAACTCTTTGTTAACGCAGAGAAAGTCTGAGAAAGTGCTGCACATAGTTTAAGAAGTCTAGTTTTAACAAATAAATAATAAGTATATACAAAGCCACGAAGTTGTGCAGCATTGAGGTTACATTGCCTAGTAGTATTACATAGCAACAGAAAAAGGCATGGGAAAGACAGTTCCACAAACACAAGTTGATCAACCCAAATTAATAAAGATGCTAAGTGCTGTTGTACACCTATAAAAATTGCTAAGGAATCGCATATCCCCATGCCTTGATTTTGTGAAAATTTGTGTTGTTACACTGTGTGGTAAGCCAAGGAATAGAACACAGAAGGAAGCATGAGGGCTGTTGTCAACTTGTGTTACTGTAAAGAGCAACAAAGAAGCACGAACAAGACACGGACTGAAAAAAGTTGTATACACACATACAATAGTTTTACATCCAACAGTTTATACATACATCAGTGGTCCAACTGTGCCATTAGACTAACATTTCTGCTTGTAGCTTCTGCCTAATGTGCCAAAGTTCATTGTTCCTGCCCTGCTTACACAGCAGTGGGGCATTTGGGGCCTAAAATATTTTAACTGGCCCCAAACACCTCAACAGCTTTTCCAGGTTGCCGTGGAATCCCTCTTTCTACCAATGTGCTCTTTCTCATTAAAGCATGGAGACCATTTCGATCAGCCTAACCCAACCACAAGTGCTGCTTTGTCTGCATTTTCAGCAGGTTGTCTGTAGTATATGGATGTCATTGCTTTTTATGAAGAACCGTTGATGATATACAGACAATCTTTTTACCTTCTTTATTTCAAGCCACTGTGCACATTGTAATATAGCGCAGGCTGGATGTGGCTAACCGTTCTAGGCACCCCGCACTGTAAACAGTGTCTTCACGCAAACAAAGTGTTAGAAGTGCAAAGCTTTATCTAGTTTTTTGCAAAAGAAAAGGGTTGTCTGTCAAGTCACTCAAGTGCACCTGGAATGTTCATACGATATGCCGCGTGTAACACTAAATATGCCGCGTGTACGCTAATGGTCCATATATCCCTTGTGCTGCACAACGCAGCTGGCCGCGCGCATGCATCAAAGCGCTTGTCCTGCATTTTTATTATGAAATCAATGTTGTGCTGTAACAAATCAGTGTGCATAGAAGCTGAGCCATGCAGACACCAACACACAATGAGCCACAAATAACACGTCGACAGCCCCGCATGTCCGTTATAGAGGACTGCTTTAGACAGCCCATATCGTCACCAATCACTCACAAGAGGTAGACAAGTGGCTCTTAGCATGCAGAACTTCCCTATTGATTCATGCTTACATGTTACAAATTATGCTTGCAAGCACGAATTAAAAGCACTCGGGTTGGCCAGTGGGTCCTCTGCAAATTGCACGACAATGAGTCTTGAGCACTTCTGAAGTGTCGGTCTCTCACTGTTCACTGACAACCAAAGTGCAGATTACGGTAGGCAATGGTAGTGGCTGAATCAAAATGTAATGGGAATTTTCTCCTCCGGTGGATCAGTAATTTTGTAATTTAATGAGGGTAAATGCTGTCACATTAGTTCTGAGCACTCAAGGAACCCTAGAAAGCCCTTCACAGAACCAGGATTGAGAGCCCCTTTCACTAACTCCATCTTCTTCATGAAACCACCATCTCAGTATCTTTCAGACATGCTTTGCATCAATATAAAATATGCATTGTGATGAAGCCGTCCAGTACCATCTACATGTTTTCATACATTGTCCAGACAGTGTTAATTATTCGAGCCCCGTAAACCTGCTGCCAAAGGGTGTATGCATTCTACATACATTGAACCCAAAATATTGATTAATTATTATGCACAAACATACAAAGTTGGGTCTTTTAAGTTTTTGTGCTTGGCAATCGCAAACAGAAAGTCTTGTTCACAACGAATTCTTTCTTCATTATTTTTTAGATTAATGGTTAGGCTGCAGGGTTTCTGGTTTGTTGATTTTTCTGTTTCGAATGACAGTTGCATGTGTCTGCCATGACTGCACTTGTTACTAATGCTTCACTGTACACGCATTGGTATACTGCAGTGGAGCCAATATATGGCATTATTTTATGTGAAGAAGAGCCTGATTGATGGCTGCTCTCTGACTGTAGCCTTGGCTCCTTGTTTACATTGGAGTAGAATTTCCTCTTCATACAATAATATAAATCTGCACTAAAAGCAGCATGCTTACCATTGTACTGCTCCAAGTGATCCCAACACTATTTTCGCTGCTCCAAAACACGTTTTTTTTCCTGCTCCAAAAATTGCTGCAAATCACAAACTGGCTGGAGCACCACTGTACATATGAAAATATGGTTACTTATAAATTCTTTTTCTTAATTTAGTTCAGGAGTGCACCAGTAGTGTTTTTTTCACATCACTATTATTCACAGCACTGTTCTGTACAGCACCACCTTTAACACCATTAACACATTGACGCCACGGTTCACATACAACAAATCTGCACGCATCCCCTTCTGACCTATCTCATGTTACACCATTCTAAATTCAAGATGATCTACCACAGGCCCTAGTGGTGATGTTACATACTTTACAGATTTCAGCGTGTCATTTTGAAACCTGCAATGAACTGATAAAAATGTGCATTTCAGCATATGATCATTGTTATTTGACAATGCTGCCAATTTCATGATCCAAGTAACAAATCTTAAAATGTGGGGGTGCCAGCCAGGAACTTCATTTGGGATTGAATTGGCGAGAGTCGAATCAACAAAGTCTTCTCCGATAAACATGTCATCTCGGACCCTCGTAGCTGCGTGTTATTCTTCAAATCTGTCGGCAAGGGCTGCGAGGAGGGTCTGAAGTGCAACGCCTTTACTTATGACACCTAGTGCTCTCTAGCCTCCCGATCTTACCAGTCATCCTGGTGTCACTAATGTGGCAGTGCTATTGTTCCACTTGTCCCTTCCAGTGTCATTCCTCACCTTTCTGTAGTGCGCGTCGTGCGGATGTGTAGCTAAAAATAATTTTGGCAGCAGCGTGTGTTGTCTTTCTTTTCGTGCAGAAGTGCGCTCTTAATAACGTCTAGCTTCTGACGAGTTGAAACGCCGAGTGCCTTGGCACCAGCCGCTGCACGGTCAGGGGACGTGTGAGATGAAGTGTTGGGCAACGGTTGACATCGTCCTCTCTGCGGTGGCCTCGTGCGTCGCGAAACCTCTGCAAATGTCTGCGCAATTCTTAGTTTTCACAAACAGGCTAAAAGTGAGGTTGATAACAGTGATGTAGATATTTGCTGATGATGATGCTAGCAGATAATAAATAAGTACTGATACATTGTTATGGCGAGAGGAAAAGGTGTCGCACAATATTTTACGACATATGTACAGCACTCGAAGGCAGGCATACAAGATAGAGCCCATTTGCAAGAGAGATCACTAAGCATTGTCTTCTTCCGTACTGTGTTCACTTCGGGCACCTCATAGGAGTATCCTTGAAGTTGCAAAACTCTACCAAACAACTCTCGTACGTAAGAGGATGGCACTAGCAGTTGGAAAAACCCTCATAACATGTATGAGTTTGATCGTAGAATTGGTCTTGAAGTGGGACCCGGTGCCATGAGGTATTGTCTGATGTCGTTGCTCATAAATACTAGAGCTCTTGATGCACTTTCGGTTGCACTCACGTGGCTGGCTGGGATGATTGCATCTCTTGAAATAGTCCAGTGTTGGAAGGCCACATCATTGGTATTCTAACAAAACAGGTTCATAGCAGAAGAAAGAGAGAGAGCATAGCTTTATCTGCGCAAGCGCAGTGTGTACCTTAGGTGGGTGGTTTCCTTAGCCCAGGTA
>NC_051179.1:70280302-70391129 GCF_013339695.2 Rhipicephalus sanguineus | reverse complement strand
TTCGAATAGGGGGCATAGTTAAGTAATACTACGTTTGCCGATCTTGAAGTAAACCCCATTAAAGCCCTCATTTTTATCGCGTGATGCGTTTGCGCTTAATCTTCGCGAGCCGAACTTTTCGAATATGCCTCGTCTTGTGTGTACTATTTGGAAGCTTCGTCACGATTTCCAAACATCAGAAATCGAGGGCTTAATCTTTTTTTATATTCGTTTTTGCTTATAGTACATAGCTGTTGTGCTGTCTTACGCATCACACATGCCTTTTGATGACTCAAATTATTTGCCTGCATGTTTCTGTAATATTGTGCATATCGGATATCCGCCGGGAAGAACTAAGCCACCGCTTTGGGAACGATATTACATCTTCCACTTGGTTACTGACTTGGGCAAACTTCGTCCATAACATCATAGGCTGCACACACGAAGTATTTTGCTCGTGGTACATGAGCGACGTATTTTCACCATGGCTACTCGATGAAGCCCGACAGAACATTCAAATAAGCGCCATTCGCGCCTGTTAGCGGCGACTCCTTATAGATGGCGCCAGCCGTCCCATCGGCTGTATTTAGCGCTTCTCTGTTTTTGGAGAGGTCCTGTGTCTGGCATGGGTGGTTCCCCTTCTTGACTTTGCGTGTTGTATAACTTTGAAGGGGCCGCAGAAACTTCGACTTTGGCCGCGGGCGTGCGATCGGGAGCCGGTATTCTCGCGAAATAGGAGTTTGAGGTAAGTTTCGCTCGTTTTTAGGACGACTTTCACCAACGCGCTCGCGCGCTACTTCGATATACTTGGAACAAAATCGGATGGGCGCGCTAGACTGGAAACCGCCGCTGGTGTGCCTCCCGTACCATGTTTTCTCATTTTGGGCGAGAAAACTTATTTTCGCTGAGGCCGACACTGGATACGCTTCCTGTGAACCGATTTTTAAGCTGTTTATTTACGGCATCGTGCGCCGTATACGCACAGGAGGCGCCGAATTTGGGTCATAGCTGGATGTTGTGACAGCTGTGCGCGCATCATTCACTTACTCGGTAAATATTATGTGGCTGCTTCGAGATTTAAACGCGACGACGTCTGGTGACTTGGCGATCGTCTTTCGTGTGCGGCTACCCTGAACGGATAGGGAAAATGGCTCAGAAAACCAGCCCGTTTGTTGGTAGAGATCTGAGATAGTTCGTACGTATTCATCCTAAAAGACTGGGCGTGCAAACACGAACACAAGAGAGTCAACACACCGCGATCGCCGGCGTTTGTGGCGTCTTGACTTCTCTCTTGTGTCCGTGTTCGCACGCCCGGTCTTTTAACAGGAATACCTACCAACTACATCAGCAGCTGTGTTATTCTAAGCTTTATTTCTAGTGCTCCATTTTCCATGTTCTCCAACGTATCTGAACAATCCTGCTTTTTGGCTTCTTTAACTGCAATTTACGGCGTTTGTGGTGTCTTGACTGCTCTCTTGTGTTCGTGTTTGCACGTACAGTCTCTTAAGATGAACCCGTCACTGCGCAGTTTAATGGGTCCACGCCTAGCTTTATTCGGTCGTATATCCCGTTATGTCTTGCACAATGGTGGCACTTGCGGGTGGCTTGCAAAGTTTAGTCTGCCGCGTTTCTCAAGGAAAGAAGTTTTACAGCGCGTTGAACGAGGATTTCTGCGCGTGTTTATATATATACACACGACTGCAGCGTGAGATGTTTAGTTCTGGCGTTGGTTTCGGTTACGAAAAACGGAGACTTCGGCGCGTGGGTCGTCGTTTTGCGAAAAGGCGTGTTCCTTCGACGACCGCCTCGGAACGGAAAGGAACGCGCCGTCTTCTCGGAGAAAGAATGAGTGTTGTGCACGCGCTGTTTATGTTCCCGCCGCGCGTACTGTCGTGTGTGAGTCACCGCACGGAGTTTCGATCCCTTCTTGGCTCCCTCGCCTTTCTTTCCCCGAATAAATATGTGGCAAGAAGCGAGGAAAAAACAAAAACAAAAAAGAAGAATAGGAGACCTATGTTTCAGTGTGGTACGCGCGCCCGCGCAGAGTAGATATCGCGAAAGCTTTTCTTTGAGCCGCCGGACTGCGGCATGATTTGTGTGATTACATAAGACGTAACTTATTATGATATATTTGTGTCAGGTGCGGGCCGCGCGCCCTCTACGCGAAGGTAAGGAGATGGCCCTTGGACTCTTGCAGATATATATAATATAAAAAAAAACTCTATATCCAGCGCTTAATGTAGCGTTGATTCTGCTCCAATCCTGCGCTAATGTAGGTCTTGGTGTAGTTCTAAATCCTGCGCTTAATGCGGCTCCACCACCTTGAAACCTGAGGAAGTGCGTAGCACGGGCAACCCAACGATTCCCTTGGCAAGCGCGCGCTTGCCGAGGCGGTGGCGCCCTCTCTTGTGCGGCGCGGTCATCAGCCGGATGTTTCAGAAGCGTTTTTCGCTATTTTAGGTAAATTATTGCGATTAATTCAAGGTTATTTCTGTAGCTTATTTCATTTTAGACCTTGTTTGTTTATTTTGATTCCGGCCGCGGCGGTTGCATTTCGATGGAGGCGAAATGCTAGAGACCCGTGTACTGTGCGATTTCAATGCATGTCAAAGAACACCAGATGATCCGGAGCCCTCCACTACGGCGTCCCTCATAATCATATCTTGGTTTTGGGATGTAAAACCCTAATCATTATTATATTTATTGTTAGTTTATTTTGCACTGCTTTTTCGCATCGTTAGCCTTGTTTCATGCCGGTATTGACCATTGCGTGACCATGTGACATGATACTGTGGATGGTTGACAAGCTGGGCCCCTAAAGTGCTATGCACTTATGATAATAACCACGTGCTTCGCGATGATACGATCAATAAGTCATGTCTCGTTTTCTTTCTTTTTTCCTGAAACAGACGCCCTGCTCGCCGATCTGCAGCAGACGACGGCGAGTCTCAGCAACGGCTCGTCGCCTATGTACTCGAGCATCAACAGGCCAGGAGCCTTCGGAAAAGACCACAATATGAGCCACACCGTCACCACCGAGCGCTACGATTACAAACCCTCCTCGGACAAGACGTCGGTGAGTTCCCCGTGCCTTCCTCAACTTGTTGCAAAGCTTTGCCTTTAATTTCTTGAATGCCTAGCTTTATTCTTCAGCACTTGGCGTAGCTCATACCTGCTACATGTGAGCGGCATATGTATTGAGCAAAAGAGCCTGCACAGCTGCACAGCTGCTTGTATTGTTCAAGATGTTTTTTTTTTGCATATTTTCTGCTGATTCGTAGTTCGAACGGTCAAAATATGGCACTACAAATGACGTTATTCAATCAGATTATGAAGGATTGAAGATTACAGTGCCAGTTTATTTTTAAACCAGAATTAGTATCTATTGAATTAGTATATATTGACTTCTAGTGTTGTTATACTTGCATACACATTTTACATCATTGACTTATTATCTTATTAAATTAACAAATTGTGGATTATCTCTATCTCGACCGCAGCAACAGCTCGGGTTTGAGGACTTGCTGAACTTAAATACAAAGCCTCCCATTACCACAAATTTCATGGAGCACAAATTAGATTCCGGCACAAAGGACCAACTATTAAACCCTGTAAATTATTAACCGTCCATGAACCAGGATCCTAACAACTCTCTCCATAAAGCAGAATGGCGGGCAATTCACCATACAGCGAAGTCCTGGGTTGTTCTGAAAGTACGAACGTCATCAGAATAGTTCTTCTGGATAGTAAACAGAATGCATGGTAAATTTATGCTTCCATTACTGTAACTGAAGCACCAGGGAAAGTCATATTCTTAGAGAAATATGAGGTGGATTCCAGAAAAATGCAGGTACCTTGAGGTCACAACTCCAAAGAAACTTAGGGCTGCCCACATAAAATGACGAGCAGTAATTTAATTTCATCTTTTGGGGGGATTCTAAGTAAAGATGCATGTATTTATACATAAATTGATTTTGTTAAACGTGTAGTACAACTGTTCAAGCTTAGAGAGAAATATTTGCGTCTGAAAATATTTGCTTGGTAACTGCTCCAGAGGTTGTTATGCTGCTCCAAAGTGAGGTTTTAGCTACGCCCAAGTGGCTTTGGTCTATCACATCACTGGCCATGAGGGACACCTAGCCATTAGGGACAAAGGTGATGAAAGACAGCAGTTCTGCTCTAAAGCTTTCTAACCAGCTTGCCATTGCATTCATGAATTTTGGATATGATCACTTCGATTTAGTTCATTTGTTCATCAATACATGACTATATAGAAGAACCAGCAACTCAGCCTTGCAATTCAACACCTAGCACACAACACAAGTCAAGGACCGAG
This sequence comes from Rhipicephalus sanguineus, assembly GCF_013339695.2. Taxonomy (NCBI): domain Eukaryota; kingdom Metazoa; phylum Arthropoda; class Arachnida; order Ixodida; family Ixodidae; genus Rhipicephalus; species Rhipicephalus sanguineus. The sequence goes on along the minus strand of NC_051179.1, from coordinate 70,386,814 downwards.
TGACAACTGAATGAAGACAGGCGCTAACTTCCAACAGATTTAAATTTGTTGGAAGTTAGTGCCTGTCTTCGTTCTATTGTCTTTCGGTCCTTGTCTTGTGTCATGCACTAGATGCTGAAATGGAGTATCAACATGCTCAAACTTATGTGATTTCAGCCTTGCAATTTCCATAAACATTCCTACACCATAATGACTTAATAGTTCAAGGAAATACTTCAATATTTATGACTTAACAATAGCATGTTGGTGAATGTAAAGAAAAAGCTATGTAAGTGTGGCCTTTATTAAGTTTAATTTTGATAAACTTGATCTACCAAATTAGTTACGTATTGCATTTAATGGCGCAAGGGCCAGGTGAGGCCAAGGAGTGCATTGCAAGTGATACATGTAATATGGCTGTGGAAAGAGCTGTAAATTGTGTAAATTGTGTAAGTAATAAAATTATGGCAAGGAATGTTATTTGTGCATTGCCTAGAAAGATCAAATTAATCATAATGGAGTTTAGAAAGAATGGCCAGTCTAAATGAATCTAAGTGTTTCTGTTTAGTGTTTCTGTTCGTCATGTTTCTATTTACTTTGAGCACACGGGGAACCGTGTAACAGTGTCTCAAAAGTCGCGTTTTCCCTTGCAGCCCATCTACCAGAACCAGTACATCGTGCGGGAAGTCACAACGACAACTACGAATCGGACTTCTTCACCAACATCACCGCGCAGCCGTCGTCTCTTGGATGGGGCTGCCAGTCCACCAACTCCGAGGCGCTCGCCCATTTCCAATAACCTGTCGGAGCTGGACAACCTCCTGGAAGACCTGAATACGGCCAAGTTCCCACCCCCAATCACACCTTCACCTCCACTTTCTAGGAGCAGAGGTGAGTCTAGGCAGTGCTATTTGTGATGCCTGGCCATGTTTGACGCAGTGTATTATAAAAACGCAAAGATTAAAATACAGAGAGGTTAGCATTTCAGCCAGTGTAAGTGAAACACCCACCATGACAGCTTAGCAGCTAATGCTAGAGTATGTGGGCTCGATTCCTGCAGATTTGCTCATTCAATCAATCAACCAATCAATCAGTCAATTTTTTATAGCCAATTCGTAGTAAAGTGTACAAGATAAGGATATACTGAAGGAGGTCCCATAGTATAAACTGAATTTGGACCTTCTGTACACTATAAATATAAATGTTTTATTGGCAACAGCAGCAGCAAACTTAGTACGATTAAAAAATTATAAATAATGCGGTACAGATATAAGCAAATGATGATGACAACAAACAACAGTGTATCAGCAGTTATTGAAACTAGGTAAAAATAATATTAAAAAGAAAAAATAAGCAGCAGCTTTAAGAGTGAATGACAGGTCGAGGAAAAAAAGAACAGTTATACAGAAGAGTGAATGCTACATAGCCAAAATTTCTTCAGTTGATGACGAAATCTATGGGTTTCCTGGATTTTTATGACAAATGGTAATGTATTCCATAATGATATGGCTGCAAAGATTGAATTCTGCATTTGAATTCTGCACTGCTGAGCTAGAGGATGTGTGTTTGATTTCGAGTCTTGGCAGCTTCATTTCTACAAGGGAAAACTGAAAAACACCTGCGTACTTGCATTTTGGTGTACATTAATGAACCGCATGTGGTTGTAATCAGGCCAGAGTCCCTCACTGCGACGTGGCTGATAATCATATCACAGTTTTGGCACAGCCCATGATCTTTTTTTTTTTTGAGGTGAGTTATGAAAGGCTTGCTGAAATGCAATGTTTAGAAAATATATTTTAAGGCACTTTATACTGAATTTTTTCCTTGTTTGCATTGTCCGCTTACCGGGGCATAGCAGTAACAGTACAATTGAATTTCAGTATTGTGAACACAGCCATAACAAATTATTAGGCATAATGAAGTAAATTAAGTCTTCTTGCCTATATTACTACGTTATGAATACATGCTATAGTAGCAAATATTGGATAAAGGCGACGAAGATGTTTTTGCATTGGGTGAAACTGGGTTCAACTGTGATATTTCTCCTATCACTGAAAAATGGTATTGTGAACGGCATTGGCCTATATAGAAAACCTTTGCTCAAATTTCATGTGATAAAAAGATAAGTAAACTGTTTACATTGTTGCCAATTTTGTGACTACTATTGAATGACAGATCTTAATGGCACATTCTTGCGCTTTTTCTGCCCCTTTGAGTTTCTAAATATTACACAACTAAAGATTATAATAGGTCATCACACAATTTCTGGTCCTGCAATATATATATGATTTCAGAATTAAATTCTAGATGCAGCCATCGTCATCATTTTCATCCTATTTTATGTTCACTGCAGGATGAAGGTTTCTGCCAATGTTCTCGAAATTTGCCCTATCTTGTGCAAGCTGATTCCATTTTCTGCTTGTGAACTTCTTGATTTCTTCACACTCCATCCAACCCTTTGCAGCTTTGCAGCCTTCGGCTGCATTTCCCATCTCTGTTACCCTAACTGATCATTGGTTATATGTCCTTGGCATTTTGTAACCTGCCCAAGTCCACGTTTTCTTCTTAATGTCAGTTAGGATGTTGGCTTTCCCTCTTTGTTCTGTAATGCACTCTAATCTCTTCCCACATTTTGTATTTACTTCATTATATTCACTAATTCACTACAACAGTGTTCATTATGATATGAAGGTTTGACAGACTAATGTGGCTGCACACAGGGTTGAAATCATGGGAAGTTATTAGTTTCGTCTAATCATGGCTGTGTGTGGCAGGGTTAGCACCTTCCTTAGCTTTCTTTTTCACTGTATACAAAAGCTAACAGTATTTTTTTTTACAGTACTCCTTATGTCAGTTGCTTCCTGGGAACTTTTGTCGGGACATTGTTAAGAACACTGCAACCCGATTTGCGTGGTTATTGATTGGGGAACATTTTGCTGGTTCTACCTCAAAGCTGTTATCACACTTTGTTCAGTAGCGAAAGTGTCTACACGAAAACATAATCAGTGCCTGTAGCACGTCATCTTTGAAATGCCATAGTTTGAAAAAAAAAAAAGAAAAAGAGAAAAAGCCCGTAGGAGCACTTTCCTACAAAAAAAAACAACAACAACAAGAAACAAGGAAATAGATTGCAGAACATTTCACAGGAAATTACAACTGAAGAGGAAACATGAAACTTTTAGTCAGTAAATATCACTAAAGAAAAAAGCTGAAAATCCAGCTGTTTCAATATGCAGACCAATAACCTCTTGTTAACGCAGAGAAAGTCTGAGAAAGTGCTGCACTAGTTTAAGAAGTTCAGTTTTACAAATAAATAATAAAGTATATACACAAGCACGAAGTTGTGCAGCATTGAGGTCCTACATTGCCTAGTAGTATTACATAGCAACAGAAAAAGGCATGGGAAAGACGTTCCCCACCACACAAGTTGATCAACCCAAATTAATAAAAGATGCTAAGTGCGTTGGTCCACCCTATAAAAATTGCTAAGGAATCGCATATCCCCATGCCTTGATTTTGTGAAAATTTGTGTTGCTACACGGTGGTAAGCCAAGGAATAGAACACCGAAGGAGCATGTAGGGCTGTTGTCAACTTGTGTTACTGTACAGAGCAACAAAGAAGCACGAACAAGACACGGACTGAAAAAAGTTGTATACACACATACAATAGTTTTACATCCACCAGTTATACTACATCAGTGGTCCAACTGTGCCATTAGACTAACAATTTTCTGCTTGTAGCTTCTGCTTAATGTGCCAAAGTTCATTGTTCCCTGCCCTGCTTACACAGCAGTGGGGCATTTGGGGCCTAAATATTTTAACCTGGCCCCAAACACCTCAACAGCTTTTCCAGGTTGCCGTGGAATCCCTCTTTCTACCAATGTGCTCTTTTCATTAAAGCATGGAGACCCATTTGGATCAGCCTAACCCAACCACAAGTGCTGCTTTGTCTGCATTTTCAGCAGGTTGTCTGTAGTATATGGATGTCATTGCCTTTTTATGAAGAACCGTTGCTGATATACAGACAATCTTTTTACCTTCTTTATTTTCAAGCCCACTGTGCACATTGTAATATAGCGCAGGCTGGATGTGGCTAACCGTTCTAGGCACCCCGCACTGTAAACAGTGTCTTCACGCAAACAAAGTGTTAGAAGTGCAAAGCTTTATCTAGTTTTTTGCAAAAGAAAAGGGTTGTCTGTCAAGTCACTCAAGTGCACCTTGGAATGTTCATCGATATGCCGCGTGTAACACTAAGTATGCCGCGTGTAACGCTAATGCCCATATAGCCCTTTTGCTGCACAAAGCAGCTGTGCCGCTCTTATGCATAAAAGCGCTCGTCCTGCATTTTTATTATGAAATCAACGTTGTGCTGTAACAAATCAGTGTGCATAGAAGCTGAGCCATGCAGACACCAACACACCATGAGCCACAAATAACACGTGACAGCCCTCGCATGTCCATTATAGAGGATGCTTTAGACAGCCAATATCGTCACCAATCGCTCACAAGAGGTAGACAAGTGGCTCTTAGCATGCAAAACTTCCCTATTGATTCATGCTTACATGTTACAAATTATGCTTGCAAGCATGAATTAAAAGCACTCGGGTGGCCAGTGGATCTCTGCAAATCGCACGACAATGAGTCTTGAGCACTTCTGCAGTGTCGGTCTCTCACTGGTCACAGACAACCAAAGTGTAGATGCGGTATGCAATGGTAACGCTAAACTCAAAATTTAATGGGAATTTTCTCCTCTAGATCAGTAAATTTTGTAATTTAAATGAGGGTAAATGCTGTCACATTAGTCTGAGCACTCAAGGAACCCTAGAAAGCCCTTCACAGAACCAGGATTGAGAGCCCCTTTCCTAACTCCCATCTTCTTCATGAACCACCATCTCAGTATCTTTCAGACATGCTTTGCATCAATATAAAATATGCATTGTGATGAAGCCGTCCAGTACCATCTACATGGTTTTCATACATTGTCCAGACAGTGTTAATTATTCGAGCCCCGTAAACCTGCTGCCAAACAGAAATCACAAACAGAAATTTCTTGTTCACAACGAATTTCTTTCTTCATTATTTTTTAGATTAATGGTTAGGCTGCAGGTTTTCTGGTTTGTTGATTTTTCTGTTTCGAATGACAGTTGCATGTGTCTGCCATGACTGCACTTGTTACTAATGCTTCACTGTACACGCATGTGGTATACTGCAGTGGAGCCAATATATGGCATTATTTTATGTGAAGAAGAGCCTGATTGATGGCTGCTCTCTGACTGTTAGCCTTGGCTCCTTGTTTACATTGGAGTAGAATTTCCTCTTCATACAATAATATAAATCTGCACTAAATAGCAGCATGCTTACCATTGTACTGCTCCAAGTGATCCCAAACACTATTTTCGCTGCTCCAAAACACGTTTTTTTTTCCTGCTCCAAAAATTGCTGCAAATCACAAACTGGCTGGAGCACCACTGTACATATGAAAATATGGTTACTTATAAATTCTTTTTCTTAATTTAGTTCAGGAGTGCACCAGTAGTGTTTTCACAGCACTGTTCTGTACAGCACCACCATTAACACATTGACGCCACGGTTCACAATACAACAAATCTGCACGCATCCCCTTCTGACCCTATCTCATGTTACACCATTCTAAATTCAAGATGATCTACCAACAGGCCCTAGTGGTGATGTTACATACTTTACAGATTTCAGCGTGTCATTTTGAAACCTGCATGAACTGATAAAAATGTGCATTTTCAGCATATGATCATTGTTATTTGACAATGCTGCCAATTTCATGATCCAAGTAACAAATCTTAAAATGTGTGGGTGCCAGCCAGGAACTTCATTTGGGATTGAATTGGCGAGAGTCGAATCAACAAAGTCTTCTCGATAAACATGTCATCTCGGACCCTCGTAGCTGCGTGTTATTCTTCAAATCTGTCGGCAAGGGCTGCGAGGAGGGTCTGAAGTGCAACGCCTTTACTTATGACACTAGTGCTCTCTAGCCTCCCGATCTTACCAGTCATCTGGTGTCACTAATGTGGCAGTGCTATTTGTTCCACTTGTCCCTTCCAGTGTCATTCCTCACCTTTCTGTAGTGCGCGTCGTGCGGATGTGTAGCTAAAAATAATTTTGGCAGCAGCGTGTGTTGTCTTTCTTTTCGTGCAGAAGTGCGCTCTTAATAACGTCTAGCTTCTGACCAGTTGAAACGCCGAGTGCCTTGGCACCAGCCGCTGCACGGTCAGGGACGTGTGATGAAGTGTTGGGCAACGGTTGACATCGTCCTCTCTGCGGTGCCTCGTGCGTCGCGAAACCTCTGCAAATGTCTGCGCAATTCTTAGTTTTCACAAACAGGCTAAAAGTGAGGTTGATAACAGTGATGTAGATATTTGCTGATGATGATGCTAGCAGATAAATAAGTACTGATACATATTGTTATGGCGAGAAAAGGTGTCGCACAATATTTTACGACATATGTACAGCACTCGAAGGCAGGCATACAAGATAGAGCCCATTCTGCAAGAGAGATCACTAAGCATTGTCTTCTTCCGTACTGTGTTCACTTCTGGCACCTCATAGGAGTATCCTTGAAGTTGCAAAACTCTACCAAACAACTCTCGTACGTAAGAGGATGGCACTTAGCAAGTTGGAAAACCCTCATAACATGTATGAGTTTGATCGTAGAATTGGTCTTGAAATGTGGAACTCGGTGCCACTGAGGTTATTGTCTGATGTCGTTGCTCATAAATACTAGAGCTCTTGATGCACTTTCGGTTGCACTCACGTGTGCTGGCTGGGATGATTGCATCTCTTGAATAGTCCAGTGTTGGAAGGCACATCATTGGTATTCTAACCAAAACAGGTTCATAGCAGAAAGAGAGAGAGCATAAGCTTTTATTCTGCGCAAGCGCAGTGTGTACCTTAGGTGGGTGGTTTCCTTAGCCCAGGTAACTGCGGGCCATGACCGTCTCTCATCCCGTTCTATCAGGCTGCACTGATTCTTTGGGTCTTGGTCTGGTAGTTTAGTCTCCCACTGTTCGGTTATTTTTCGGGTGCCTATGGTGCCAGGTCTTTGTACGCATCCCCATACCATACTTGCTTAGGTTGTATGAGTGCTTAGTCGGTGAAATTTGGTGCAGTAGGATGCAGTGATGTAATTATTTCCTCGCAGTTTCATGAAGTTTACTGCCTCTTCTCTTGTTAGACTGGGGTGAGGGTTAGCCTGTAGTGTTGCAAAGGGTCTGTGTACTCTTTTTGGTTAGGTCACCTTGTCTTTGTAGAACAGGAGGAGGAATAAAAGTTTATTGCAAGAACCAGTGAGGTAATGTTCTTTCTTCACATAAGGTGGGCACCTTTCTCAGTCCAGAAAGCCGTTGGCTAAAGTTACACCTCATGTCTGGTCCACTAGACTTCGCTGATTTTCCAAGGTCTCTGCTGTCATTGTTTCCTCGCACGTTTCTTCAATGGCTTGTAGCGGTCGTGAAGCTTTGTCTTGATTGTTTTGCTCACAGTGTGGGCATTCCAGCACCAGTTGTTGATATTTTATAGTAATGATATACCATGATATTTTATAGTAGATTACTCGGGGTGCTCCAATATTTCTGAATAGTATCAGTTTTGGAGTTTAGAGGGTTTTGAGCTTTGTTCCGTAGGTTAAAAAAATTATAGAATGAAAGCTTTATGTTAATGTTCATTTACAGTAGCTGATTCAACAATACGGTGCTGCTTTGTGCAAGGTGAAATATATTCATTATGCAGTCTTTATACCTGTAACCTTTCCACTAGCCCTCTCAGGCTAATATAAGTCATCGACGTTACAGACTGTCCTTGTATCGTGAAGGATTGTACATCTTTAATATAATTTCTTCTAAAATATGATTGCGTTAGCTGTTTTGACAAGCATTATGTACAAAAGTGGTTCTGCTTTGTACACTGAACTGCCATGAATCTGCTTTTTCTCATTTGCACTTTGCACTCGTGCATTGGGCAGTTGTGCAAACATGAGCGATTTTCTACATAGATGATGTACCACAGACATATTAGCATATATTCTACATCATTTGAACTGTGCCACTTAAATTCAAAGTATTTGGGCTGCACAGAACATTATTGGAAGCATTTTTTTCTCAATGCAACTGTCAACATGTGAAGCAGTATGTCGGTGTGTCTACAATCGTAATCATATATAACTATTGCAAATTACCATGCATGAATTAGTGTAAAGTCTTGAAGCTAACAGCAAGTGAAGGCTTGTGCCAGGTAGAACAGCTTCCCGCCTTCCAAGCTACATAAGAAATGCCAGTGCCATTGCGCACAGCTCATGTGATAGCAATGAAATGAAAGCTCCATAGGATGGGATTTTCTCGTGGTGATGATTCGTGTTCGATGCATGTCAGTGAGGATTTCATGAAAAAAGCCTTTGGTTTGGATGAGTGAGCAGTCATTCACCAAGCCATTCCCTTGTTATGTAATCTTTCAGAAACAGTGCTAGGCACACCTTATTTAAACTTATCCTTTTTTTTCCTCCTCTCCTTTCTGCCTTTGCAGTTACCGAGGTTACCACCACTCGCGAGGTCTCGCACGTGCCGAATGGGAGGTCCCTCTCGCCGTCTTCACCAGTTCGGTATCGGCCGCCCTCTTCGCCACGTTCTTACGAGATGGAGCCTGCGATGGAGAACCTCCTCGATGACCTTCAGAGTGCCGTTCCACAGCCAAGTCGAGGAGTGTGAGTGGAAGGCATCATATCTGCTGCGATATCTGTTGTTCAAAAGAAAGATGACTAGTACATTCAGACACTAGGCACAAGTCCTAGATGACCCATCTCATCACTTAAAGGAGCCCTGCAATGTTTTTCCAAGTTATTATCGAATGCATAGGCGGAGAGTACGGGGGGGCTGGGGGGCTTGGGCCCCCCCCGGACTGCCTCATGGGGGGGCAGAGCCCCCCCTGGCGCCAGCCCAGGGTATATCTTTAAGAGCTTGGCTTAGGTCTCCGGGTCGTCCTGTCTGGCAGCTATTTCACAGGAGGCTGTTTATGCCCGCTTCTTTTTCATTTCAGCCATTTAAAGTTCGGCACATGGGCCAGTGACAAGTCAAACATTCAATGGAAAATGCCCCTCAAACGGAATTTTACGTGCAGAATATGTTGTGCTGATGAACAACTGAAGCGACGACTTAAGCTATGACAAATTAAAAAATTCACCGGCGATTACGATACTGCCTAATTCGCTGAGCGCAGCCTCGTGTTCGGGCAACGCCAGCTATGTTTGAAGTTTTGACTATCCGCAGTTGTAGCAATGTAACCTTCGTTACATATTGCCACAGAAATTGCCAGCGCTCGAGTGCTACCCACACTATATACTCTGTGCATTGCAGCTGTCGTGAACCAAGTGAAACGCCCGCAGCCCCGTTACGACAAGCGAAGCCAGCCGCAGTGCACGTCTCAGAATTACTTTCGGCCATCTTGAACTGAACTAACTGGCATATAATTAAAGCTTCCCGTGATAGCGTTAGCCTACTCTCTCCTGTGTGGCGCATATTTTAACAAAGTAAAGCCTAACCCCATGCATTGCGTGAATCTCTTTTACGCGACGCAGTCAACGAGTCAACGTAAAAGGTCGCCTGCGCGACCTTTTTCGCTTCCAAGAGTTACGGGGTGGATCGATGTCTTTGTGTAAATTGAAAAATAAATCTAGGGCCTTCCACTTACAGATCTTCATTATGATATCGCGGGCACCTAAGAGACTAAAGTTACTTTAAATTCTTTAATTTGGAAGTTGGACTCCTCTCTCTCTCTCTCTGTCTGTCTCTCTCTCTCTCTCTCTCTCTCTCTCTCTATATATATATATATATATATATATATATATATATATATATATATATATATATATATAGGGAGAGTGAGACAGGAATGTGGAAGAGCAAGTCGGGCCCCCGCCCCCTCCGGTAAAATGAAAACTCTCCGCCTATGATCGAATGGCTTCATTAAAGGAGTTTATCGCCTTGCAAATCAACTGCCGCAAAAATTTTTAGACTCTTTCAAGTACGAGTGGAGTTACAGGGATCTGTTGCATGCTTTAAGTGGTTACTTGCTCCTTTCACACCAGCGAGCGTACAAGGGGGCAAGAAGCTACATCCTTTCGTCAGCATGCATCATCACCTTGAGCACTTCCTTTACATTTTTTCTTTTTGAATGCGCAGCTTACTTTCAGTGTAATCGCGAGTGCGCAGGAGGGCGCACTGCAGCGTCTTGAGGCGGCCACGGTAACTGTGCAGCGCATGATTCTCAAATCAGCCGATGGCTGTGGGCTTTGCGTTGATGGTGCAGTGATTTCGGTTTATGTCATCCTTTGTCTAGAGAAGAGTGAGCGATTTCTGGCTGATTTTGAGAATTCGTTATTTCCAGGCTGTGTGCTGCACTATAATGTTTGGCTCACACGTTCTTTGAAGCCTCGACTACTGATCGGCAGCGTTTCCTAAGCATGCTGAAAAAGTGTTGCAGGGCCCCTTTGAAGGAGCACTGACACGAAAATTTTACATCTTGTTTTTTTCCGTTGCAACAAGTACTCAACGACCCACCTATCACAGCTGGAAACCTTGTCTACTCGACCGATAGTTTGCATGATTGTTAATTGTTTAGAGATGTTTGTATAGTGCCCAGTCGCAGCTTCAGTTTCAGAGAGTGCTGAGAGAGACAGGACGTGGTGGGGTTTGTTGGTAGACACAGAGCTGGCCATGTGAGCATACAAAACAATTATGCACTTGCCATGCACACTGTGCGTGGTATTACGTGAGCACTGCATTTACAACTGCAGGAGAGAGCGCACACAAGGAGCATGGTAGCCGGCACAAACTCATGACGTAGATGTTTGTTTGTTGTTTACACTTGAACGAAGTTGATTTCGATGTCGCAAGGTGATCCATATTGCATGCAGTTGCTTGGCACACACTTTAAGATTGACTTTAAATATGTTTTAGGTTGTATTTGGTGCTGATATTATGTAGGTGCTATGTGTGTGTTCACACAAATCAACCTCACAGGTTATCTCGCCTTCAAAATTTTGTGTCCGTACTTCTTTAATGTAAATAGCTTTATTGGGCTCTACTGCCCATTTTTGTGGTCAGTGCTTGGCAGCTGTAATTTCATCGCCAATTCAGAGGATTTGTGCTCTGGTCCAAGTATGTTGTGGGGTGCGTTATTTGCTGTTAGTATCAGATTTAAAAACATTTGGTGCGAGCTGATTCAAATAAGCATAGGAATTCTTGCTACAGCATCTGCACCAGTAAATAAATATTTTGTCAAACTTTACTGAATGTTCAGAACTATTCCAGAAGTTGTGAAGATAGGCAATGGGTGATAGTGTAAAGGTACAGAAGTAGGCTCTGTTGAAGACAGGTCTCTGCAACATCGTAGTGTGTGTAAGCGAGTAGCCATGCCTCTCAGCAGGTGTTGTCATCCGAGAGCGTCGGGGCGTCTGAAGATATTGATGCTGCAGTGAAGGGCTCTGGTTAGATTGCCCTCCTCTCCTCCTACCGCCCTCTCCCTTTGTAGTGGCTCCAGGAGAGAGCTGGGATACTGCTATTGGTGTACTGGTTAATGGCTCTCTTCTCTTAAAGGGGCCCTGCAACACATTTAAAAGTAATCTTCGAACGGCTTCAGTAAAAGAGTTTATTGCCTCACGGATCGACTGCTGCAAAAATTTTTAGAATTCGCCAAGTACGAGGAGAGTTACAGGGATTTGTAGCACACTGTAAGCGCTTTCTCTCTCGTCCCAATGAGCACGCTGGAAGCTAAGCAGGGAGGGATGGCACAAGGGAAAGAAGTTACATCATGCGCACGCCATGACTTTGAGCACTTTCGTGTCTTTTTTTTCTTCGAACGCGTGGCTTACTTTCAGTTGGATCGCGAGCGCACGGGCATGTCGCGCCATCCCACGGCGGCCACGGTAACTATGCAGCTCACGATGCTCAAATCAGCCAATGTCCAGGGACATAGGGTTTATGGCATCATTTGTGGAGAGAAGAGCGAGCGATCTCTAGCTGACTTGGAGACTTAATTGTAATTTCTAGGCCACGTGCTGCGCTATAATGTTTGGCTCACATGCTCTCAGGAGCCTCGTCTACCGATCGGCAGCGTTTTCTGACCATGCTCAAAAAGTGTTGTGGGGCCCCTTTACTGAACAACTTGTGGCTCAAACAGAACAAGGAAAAAAACAAGAGAAGATGGCATAGAGCACCTACAGAATTATGTGATGTCGCTGCACATTACATCCTTGCTGCAACGAATGTGTGATTTCATGTGCACACGAGAGTGCGCAACCACATTTACAGCCATGCCGCTCCGACAAAGGCCTCTTTACAATGGCTGTACAGCATGCATAAAGCTGAAATAAGCGCACATCCCGCACACTGTAATAATCGATGTAAGCGAAGCTATTTTGCCCATTCTGCTTTCATAGCTTGCCATCAAAACTTTGGGTGTTGCCGAAGGGTGGTATGAGACCAATTGCTATGTTCATCAAACCCGCTTGACACATATATGTAACTACGATGCACAGAGTGTGTAATATAATGCGCTTGGCTGCCCACATTTTCTTCCTTTCCCTTTTTTGAAGGAAATGGGGGGATAATTGAGGCACCTTACTCTGAGCCGATATGTATGCCCCTCATTGCCTTCGTTCAACAATGCCCTCACCAGCTTGTTGCCTTCGAGATCTGTGAGCGTATGGTCGGAAGCCATGGCTAGCAACTGCCACTCTTACATCGAATACATTGTTATGTCAAAGATATTGTTACATGGTAGTTCGTTACATCAGCACTTCAAAACATCGCAGCAGCTTCTTAAAGTGAATAAATTTTTCTGCTTGCTGATTATTTATGCTTGTTCCTCCATCTACTGTTATAATGAATATTCAATATAATGAATGCATTTTTCTCAGAGTTGTTAGTTATCTTAGGTTATGTGTTATAATGAATATTCAATATAATGAATGTATTTTTCTCAGAGTTGTTAGTTATCTTAGGTTATGTATTATAATGAATATTCAGTATATAGTGAATGCATTCTGCTTAAAGCTGTTAGTTATCTTATGTTATGTTTTTTTCTTGCGTGCTACGGGCAGCAGCGCAAAGTCACAGTGGCAGCGAAGTGCTGAAAATGGTTGTTGCATATGGTAACTGTCAACAGTCTGTTTATGAGATGCAAGTAGGAGTGCTAAAGCAGAACTTAGTCAGGGAAAAGAAGTACTTGCCTTACACAACATTTATTGCACATTGCATTTTGTACTCATCGCAAGGAGTCTGAAATATCCAAAAGAAAGCTAAAATGCCAGCTACTTCTTCTTGCAAAATGTTTCACATAACACAAATTCACACCACGTGTGGCCTCTGCATCATTCCTCGCACCCTCTCCCTGCTCCCTAGGCCTAACAGTTTGGTCGTATTAGGCCTAAGAACAAATTGCAAAGAGGCACACTGTTGCAGAAAGATTTCTTCTTTGTTTATTTCCATTAATCCTCAGCAACTAAAATGTGTCATTCTAGTATGCAAAGCATTTCTCAGTCACTTTTGCTGCCAGTTGGCTTCTCTCTGGTCAGTTGTTTAGAGGGGCAAAGTTATCACATGTTCTGACATTATTCCTATATTGTTGAAAAGCTGTTGCTTTTGAAAACATGGGCATGTACAGAACACAAAATATAAAAAATTCTTCATTTGGGGACATAACCGTGTGCTGCGCTGGCAGCTTTTTCTGTATATATTTCATATTTTTTTGAGGGTGTTCTTAGTTTTTTTGGCTGGCTAGTTGCGTCATTATTGCCCAAGTGTTGACGAGGCACAAGCAGCATTTTTGGCACATGCATAGGCAGAGGTCCAGTGCTCTGGCTTTTGCTAAGAATAGTGCGCATTGCGTGCACGTGGCAAAATCTTTCATTTTATTTATTATTTTTTAGAGGGTGGGGAAGGGGGTGGGAAGGGAAGAGTGAAGCGTGTGATGTTATTCTTTCTCACGTTAAAAATATTATCACTTTCTCACATGTTCCCAAGCTGCATTCTTGTTTCACAGAGGTTAGAACTGCTATTTTGATGGGCAATATGTAAAGTGGGACAGTAAGTCGCATAAAGACTCATATTTTTTTAATATTATGTATTAATTTTACGGTTAGATAGATCATCTACAGTCGCGCTCAATATGACTTGCAACATGGGAGCGCCTGGCCTCACAAGTTTAATGAACTTGCTTCATTTCTGTAACTTAATATTATTTTCTTATTTGGGAACATCCCCCAGTAAGAGAACAGCGTTTAGTTGTAGACATAAGGAGTAGTGGAAGGAATGCTAAGTCTTTAAACTCGTAAGGCCACACGCTCCCGTGTTGCAAGTCATATTGAGCGTGACTGTACTAGTAATAAAGCAAAAGGCCAAACTTCAATTTGTTATATTTCATGCCAGAACCTCATCATTGCATATTTTTGGTGCAGGAAAAATTCTCAAGCTTTGCAAGGCTGTATCTTCGGTTTATCCATAACGCAAGGTAATCCTTGTTTGCCGATAAACAATTTCCTAAACTCGAATAGGCACTGTTAAAATTCACACCATAGTGAGCTGGGGCGAGGTTTCTTGATGTTGTTTCTATGTGTCTTTCTTAATGGAATATTTCCTGGCTTTAACACTAAGCCAAAGAGGAAAAAGAGATTGTTTTGCAATAGCAAAACCATAAGTTACTGTCAGAAACTTTTACATGCTTCTTTACTGTCGGTCAAACAGAAGTGCAGTATTATACAGGGTGTTTCAGCTAAAAAGCACCAAGTAATAAAAAATTAAGCATACTTGCTACGCGTCTGCAATTAACGCAATATTGTTCTGCGCCATATAGAGCACGTCAGAATATTTTTTTCGATCCGCCAAGCTCGGCAATTAACAAAGATTGCTTAATGAACTTTTTAAATAATAACTCTAGAGAACAGTTTTCAATACAAAAGTTGTAGCGCTCGTTCAGAAACATCGAATTCTTCAATCTGTGTTAAGATAACTCCCCTGCTTAATTTTTTTCCGGCCTTTCTTTAAAACGCGCGAATTTTAAAAAATACCACGTGACTGCCGCCAAACGCGCGGCGCTTTCAGTGCCCTCAAATGTAAGTTGAACGAATTATCAAAGGCTGCTTCGTGCACGAAGATCGGTGTAACAGGTTATCGGTGACTGCGATGGACGTTAAGCGACAAAATGAGCATACCGTTTCAACAACAACAAATAAAAATTCTTGAACAAAAAAGCGGCAGCCACGGAGCAAATGCTACATGAGACCGTAGGCAGGCATTTTTTTCGCACCAATGAAGAAACACATAGGAAGGGGCGAGGGTGACAGCGTGGTGCAGGACCGAGATAAAAGATGCACTCACACGTGACGGCAGCTCTTTCGTAGATCTTTTTTTTTTTTTTTTTTGGATGGTACGCCTCTATCATCATTTAGCGTCCATCGCAGTCACCGGCAGCCTGCTCAATCGACCTTCGTGCGCGGAGCAGCCTTTGATAATTCGTTCAACTTACATTTGAGGGCACTAAAAGCGCCGCGCGTTAGGCGACAGTCACGTGCTATTTTTTTTAAATTCGCGCGCTTTAAAGAAAGGCCGGAAAAAAATTAAGCAGGGGAGTTATCTTAGCACAGATTAAAAAATTCGATGTTTCTGAACAAGCGCTACAACTTTTGTAGGGAAAACATTTCTCTAGAGTTACTATTTTAAAAATTCATTAAGCAATCTTTGTTAATTACCGAGCTTGGCGGATTGGAAAAAATATTCTGACGCGCTCTATATGGCTCAGAACAATACTGCACTAATTGGAGATGCGTAGCACCTATGTTTAATTTTTTAATACTTGGTGCTTTTTAGCTGAAACACCCTGTAATGTGCAGGCAATGTGCAGTGGCATTATTGGTCCCGATAAAATTGTGTTACACTCACAGAAAATTAAGTGGTGTCCCTCGACGGGGATAACAAATGAAACAGTATAGTACCTTGGTAAGCTTGCGTCTCTTAAACACTGCTCGTGCTGAAGTTATGACATTTTTTTAATGCCGGTAAGCATACGTTTTTATAATCTGTTGACTGCATAACGAGCTGTGGGTGGTGTTGGTAGCGACAAAATTTGCCATGAGTGCTTGCTCTGTCAAGCTCGGAATCATAGGTGTGCACAGAGGGCGGTGAAGGGCACCAAACCTGGTTGCCCTCTTTTCCTTCAACTCGAATTTAAAATTTCCGAAATTTCAAAGTATTCAAAACAAAGGAATAGACGCATGTAACCCACTTGATAAGGTTGTTTCACTGCAGTGTGGCGCCGCTATGCCGTGAAACTGCCCATTCAGGATAAATGTGTGCTGCTGCAAAGGCACACTTTAAGGTTAAGTGTACAGTAACGCTCAATATGACTTGCAACACGGGAGCGTGTGGCCTCATGAGTTCAAAGGTTGCACATGGCTTCAAGTTGGTTTCATTTCATCAACTAAATGAGATTTTCTTATTTGGAATCATCCCTGAGTGAGAACAGCATTTAGTTGTGGAAATAAGGGCTAGTGGAAGCCATGCACAGTCTTTGAACTTGTGAGGCCATGTGCTTCCGTGTTGCAAGTCATATTGAGCGCGACTGTACATATAACTTGCACCACAATTAACTTTTTTTAAAGATAAAAAGTGTGTTATACGGGCTTGTATGGGCTGATTTTGGCAAATTTTAGATAGCCGCATATTTTACCACTTGTAAGTTATAACTTGCACCTTGCTACTATTCAAATCCTGCTAGTATTTGAATTTACTTCTAAATTTTTCTATACTAATTACCATTTGCTCAAACTTCATTTCAGACAAAAAAAAGCTATATATTCGCTCAAGACTTATCACCTGGCAATGACACAGTAATGACTTGACGACAGTGGTACAATGGTGTAACGATCATCATGTGCAACAGTGAAGGCTGGCAGATAAATGAATGCGATGAACCCTGTCTCAAGCTTGTAACTACCACTAATGTAAACATTCACAGTTGGACAGATAGATCTGGTGTCACTTTGAGCCCCGTTTTCAACCCTGCTCTGTGTGAAGTATGAACTTGGTGTCACTTTTTGCTGCACCAAACCGTCCTTCACCAGTAGGCTTTTGCACTACGTGTTCCACCACACACCCTTAGTCCTGTTTTTTTTTTTCACCATGTTTCTTAAGACCTCGCAGAAAAACCAGAGAGGTGTTTCGACGAAAGCGACAATTTCTTTTTTTTAGGTGTCGCTGGTAAGGAGCATTGGTCTAGTTAAATATAGGAATACCTTTTCTCTTTCTTTCTTTCTTTCTATTTACTAGTCAGCCAACGTCTGTAAACCTCGTTTCAGTTGCTTGCCTCAGCCGCGTTTCCTCTGAAGGTTTGTTTCTCTAAACGCGCACTCGGCCACATTGATGGCTCCACTGTGGATCTGTTTGTTCTGTCACTTCTCTCACGTTGTCACGATGACGGCAAGCCGCTTTAACTCGCCACAGAAAGGAGTGGTTAAGGGGGGGAAGGGGGGCTCCACGTGCCAAGCCCGCCGCTTCGAAGTGGGTCTTGTCCCATGTTGCGCACGGCACTGGAGTGAGGTGGAGGTCAGACGCTTGTTGGTTGGCAGTTATGGAGCGAGGCCCGGCGCCCCGATCCCGAACTGGGTTTAGGGCACCCGGCAACGTCGGCGGAAGGCATCAAGTAAAAAGAGAAATTACCGGGAGGGAGCCGTTCGCGGGGGGAGGGAATGGAGGGGCGTATCTTTTTTTGGCACTACTTCCTCCTTCTCCTCTTCTTCTTTTTTCTTGCTTTTTTTTTTCTCCCACTTTGCACACGGCACATTCACCTCGGTTTGTTTTCTGTCGCGTTGTTTTGCCATGAAGGAAGGTGGGCGCCGGTTTACGCGTCTCTCGCAGCTGTTGTGGTGCCAACGGCGGGTGGCTGCGTAATGTGTTTTGCGTTGGCTACGCCACTCAAAGGCGGCTGTGAAAGTAGCTGTGTGGAGCCCCCCCCCCCCCCCATTTCTTTTTTTGTTTGCTGCTTTGTTTCTCTAGGCTTCGCTTGTAAAATCTCAAATAGCTTCCTGGATGCAGAGTTTGGGAATGATGATGTTTAGGCTGAGAAAACTACTTATAGAGGCTGGGGATGGCTTCTTTGAAGCCAGCCTGACAGGTTGCCAAATTTACTTTATTTTTTTACATAGAATCGGGGTAGCTTGCAACAAAAGGAAACGCTTTCCTCACATGCCTTTTGGTGACGAGGTGACCTCCGAGCAATGTAGCACTGTCAAAAGAGTGTTATCAGAAGAATTTACAAAAGCCAGTTTTCTTTATTAGGATAGGTTTTTTTTTTCTTTCATTATTATTTCCTTGATTTATTTTCTCAATGTTCGTAACTCACCGAATTCCTCGGGCAATAAAGCTGAAAGTGTTTTGTAAGGTGTTAACACACTTCACATGTTTTACTTTTAAAATAGCATTACTGAGTCTTGAATTTTTTTGTTTTGACTATAAAAACAAATTGCTGCATTAGTATTTTCCCCCCTTTTTTTGTTTCAAGATTTAGTAGTTTAACATACACAACTCACATCTTCAGACAATGCAGCTGAAAAATTATTGCTACCTGCTGATGTATTTTCCAGCTACAAGAACAACCTATTGCTTCATTTCATTTGTGTTTCAGATGTATGAACAAGCATGATAAGAAAAATTGGCATTGTCTTCGGTGTTGTGTACAGCATGTGACTTGCTACTTTTATCGAGCACTTGTTGTTGAATGAATGCCAACTGAAGGTCTTACGCTGCGCGGCGTTCCTATTTTCATCCAAGTTAGTTGGAGGCACTCAGTCTGACGGCCACACTTACGGGCACTGCAATCCAGGGCAGTAGCGCATTCTTCCAGCCATCACCCGTCAAAAAGTGACACGACTGACACTAGATGTCTCACTTTTATAGTGCCAAATAGATGTATTATCTTGGTGTTGTGCCAGTGAGGTTGTTATTTTTGGCAATTGCAAGTGGCACTGGAGAATCGGGTCATTTCCCGTGACATTCTCGTGGGGGAGCTTCGTTTGATTGAGAGTGAACGTGACAAATGTGTTATGTTATGCACAGATTGCAAATAAGTTTTTAACTGTATCTGGACCTAAGATGGGTGCAGAATCCTCAATGTAGTAATCACTAGTGAGTATTAAGAAGGTATTTCATAGACATTCATCTCACTGTATGACGTATTTTTGTGTGCATAAGGTGCACAAATAGCAGCACTCAGTGTTCGGATAATCATAGTGTAGGAAATTAGTGCAAGCACAGAGATAGAAAAAAAAGAACTTGTTTTATACCGTCCATCAACGTAGCTGTTTCCTGTGAAGTGTAGGGCAGCTTTACAGCACTGTGTTCCACACTGCCATGTTGCCATGGTAACAGGACTGTTCAGTTCCTTCTAACTGGTCCAATAATAATAATAACAACAATAATAATAATAATAATAATAATAGTAATAATCAGCCTATTTTTATGTTCACTGCAAGACAAAGGCCTTTCTCTGAGATCTCCAATTTATCCATATTTGAAAAATTCTTCCACTAAAATGTTTCCAAAACAAATGGTGCCTTACAACCTCCAGGACATAAGCAAATTTGGTAGTGTGCGTAACGAGAGGCCCTTTAATGTATTTCCACTTTAATGGCACTATAAGCACATGCTGAAGAGAACCCTACAATGTGGGTTTTGCTCGCAGAGCAACAGAACATGCCTTATATGAGGACTGGTTATGCCAGGAAAGACCTAGAAATAAAAGAAAAGATGCTGATGCCAACTTGAATTGTTTGTAACAGCTTCTTGCGGCAGCATAGATTTTGGCAGCATCAGGCCAACGTTGAATAGCTCTTTATTTGTTGTTCCAGAGATGAAATTGAAAGATAAACCTCAGCCAGGTACTTTTCGATGCTCTTTGTGCAAACAAAAGTAAATAAGCTATGACACCTTGACATCTGGGACATTTCCGCTTCATTTTATGACTCGGATGCAAAAAAAAAAGAGTTTGCTCTTCATTTTTTTCTCGAAATGAAACAATTATTCTTTATTTTCTGCCAGAGAGCAACAGAATGATCTGAAGGCATTAACTTAGCATTCTGATCTGTTTCTTTTGAGTGCCCGTTTCAGTGTTGTGGGCAGTTGAAAAGTGAAAGCTTCGGCCATTGGCTTGCTAGCAAGCAAGTACCATTGTTTGGAGGCAGTGTCAGTGGCTTGAGTAGACCAGACACATGTGTCCCTTACAAGCTAAGGTCATGCACTACTTTTCTGCTTTGATAACATGTTCTACATGAATGCTAAATATAACTCATGTTTTAACTCTTTCTGGCACGGTGGTCACCCCAGGTAGCCACCTTTTCTTCGTTGTTTTTCTCTTGAAGCACACCAGCCCCTCGCATCAAATTTTTATACGGCACGTTTCTAAAGCTTTCAACATAGTGACAGAGGTGATGCCACTTCGTTTGGGCTTCAATGTTACAGGTTACGTCTGTTTTCATCCGGCTGCCGTCGTCTTCAAGGCGCGCTACACGATGGACACGAGATATCGAGATATTTTCACAGAAATGATAGTATATCCCGTTCTTATTATGTTGATAGCTTAGGACAACACGTTGTATAAATAGCTAATACCAAGGAATCCAGAATTTAAGAGCTGTACTCAGTCAGCACAGAGCACTGTGTCGCTGAAGTTGGTGGTCACCTAGAGTGACCACCGTGCATGAAGTGTCTTAGAAGGCTGGTAATATATTATTTTTTTATTGGTGCTTAGAGGAGAAGTTTCGCAAAATACTTTAATGAGCCTTCAAGATTGAGATGGATGTGTGGTACTTATAATGTCCCCGTGCTCCTGCAGGGAAAAAAGCACTGTTTTGCAGCCTTCCACCGAAACGGACTGGTTAGACCCTTACTGCATGGTAGTCACCTGAGGTGACCACCTCATAACTTTTGAACTAAAGGTGCCAATTTTTTTTTTTGCTTGTGAGAAAATCATTTTCTCAAAAAGAATACACTGTTTTTAGCATGAAACTGTTTCCTGCCAGAAGTTTTCTGTGCATGAAAGAGTTAAAGGGGTACTGACATGAAAGGCCAAGCCCTCAGGAGCCTAGAAAATGTGCTGGCAAGTGTGAGTGCATCCCGTAAAAGTAATTGCAGTATGTTTTTAAACGCTCGTTTTGGTTCCTACTGTACCCACGCAAGATATCGTGACGTTTCCATGGCCGCTTCACTCGGTGGCTTTGTTGGTGACGCACAAGCTGCCATATTAAATGTTTTGGTACCTGACGTCATCACATCTAGCCATACTGGAGCTTGAAGTCACCAGAATTGACACTGTTGCCTGGCGTCATGGTAGTGTAGATGCCACTGGGTGCACCGTGCAAAAATCGACATTAATGTCAAAATAAATAAACCTACCAGCATTCACTGAGCTTCGCACTTGCTCAGGGCCGTCTATGTACACAGGAAGGAGATTTGTATAGCAGTGTAAATTCACCATCGAAAATTGGTGTCGGTACCCCTTTAATGGTCAAACTTCAATGATCTCTTTAGGAGCCAGCAATATAAGTGAACCAATAGCACATGTAGCCCTGTTATCATGCCATTGCAGTCCAAAGACGCCGCAGAGCCCCAAGCCACCACGCAGCTATGCCACCCCAACTCCTACTGCATCCTCTGCAACCAAGGAACTTGATGACTTGATGGCATCGCTTTCAGACTTCAACGTGAGTTGTTTTCATCTTTTACATGCACGCTGAGCTGAAGTCTGCTTGCGCATGTCAAATTGGCTACCTCCACATGCAGTGCTTCAACATGAGTTGTCATCTTTTATATGCACGCTGAGCTGAAGTCCACTTGCACATGTCAAATTGGCTACCTCCGAATGCAGTGCTTGCTCAAAATGTTCTTACTAGTTCGAACAGATTTCAACATCATTTGCAGGTCGGTTTTAATTAGTGTGATTCTTTGACTTCAACCTAATTACTTCATGCAAGAGGCTGAGATTGTTTGTGTGGCAAATCGCAGTCTCCTCTCAGATAATTGCTGAAGTTTTTATTAGCCGCCATTTTAGATCAGTTTTAAAGTAGTGTGCTGTGAAATATGTAGGTGTTAATTACGCTTATTATTTTCTCGCGAAGCCTATCTCTGACACTGCAAACCAGAACCAAATGGGGTGCACATGAACTGCAGACGAATTCAAGTTCCATTGTCTTAAAACTAGTGGTAGTCGTGAGATTCGATGGGAAATTGACATGAACGTGACATGAAATTGACATGAAATTGATATGGGAGCTTCAAGCACTTACTTTCATTCTGCCCTTGCAACACTACCGCTGATCAGATAAAATGTTAATTATCAAAACTACATTAATTACTTAACACATTATAGGAGTTTGTAGTGAGTAATGTCCACATCCTCAGTAAATCACTTCGAACTGTGAGAATTTACTAGTACTAGCATCTCTTGCCAGTAATTTTTAGAAAATTTGTTAGAGGGAGAAGGAGAAAAAAAGAAATAAGTGGTGTGCTCTTCTGCTGCACATGAAACGTGCTGATGCTTAGCTTTTATCCACATAGTCAGCAGGACAAAAGGTGACAGTGCTTTCTTGTTGGCTGTTTCGTTTCCTGCCATGGCAAGTCATGTTTGAAGCATAAGCTTTAAACATGACATATTCTTGCTGCAAACATGACATCTTCTACAAGATAAATGAATCTTTGAAATATTGAAATACTGGAGCTTCTTTGTGTCAAGGAAAGGCACTCATCTTGGTATGCGAAGGCTAACCTCTATAACAGCAGCACAACACAGCAGTTTCGAGGGTAGAGACGCCACCTTCCATTATAACCTGGGTTCACATAAAAAGGGGGTGCCACGTCTTTCCGTTCTTAGGGCAGCGGGTCAGGTTACTTTCACGCCGCTCGGACCCAAAACAAGTGCGGCTTTTTTTCTCCCTCCGATGCCGGCCGGCTGTTCGGTCGGTCACGGCGTGGAGGCGGCGGCGGCAACGTGCTGTTGCTACTCTTGGCAGGTTGCCCATCGTTGGTCTTGTTCTTTGCCTGTCATACCCCCCTCCCCTGCTTCTTTTTCTTTTTTTACTCCCTTATTTATAATTGTTTATTAGCTGGCCTTCGGGGGTGAAAGGAGCGCGCGCGAACCAAAGGGGAGTGCCCCACATTGGCGGTGGTGGTCTGTCCTTGCCCCCGGCCTGAAAAAAAAATCTTTTGCTTGTTTTCTTTCCGCACTCTCCCGAGGCAGTGGGCAGCATACTTTACTCATTGGGTTGATGTCATCGTCTGACATCACCTGTTTCTGACCTCCTCTTACCCACTCCTTTTTGAGTCCTTCTCCCATCTCCTCCTTTCCAATGGAGTGCCTGCGCACACTCTGCTTTTCCCTCCCCCTCCACTGGACGTATCATCATCGTAGCGTGCCGCGCTGCTTTTATTACTTCGCCGTCGTTTTGGCAGCGCGGCCTAGTATGTGGGAGGGAGAGGCGCTACCCACCTCTCGCATCTGCTGGCATCATAAGAGCTAACTGTCCACTCCTGCACCGGGCTCTGGAAGGAACGGGCCGTGTTGCCTTCATCTGTGTGTGTGTGTTTGTGCCTAGAGTGCGGTGGTGCTTGTTCACTCGTCGCAACTCCTTGGCTGTTGGAAGAAATTAAGGCATCGTTCGCTCCCTCCTCGGGTGTGTTGTGGATTCCTCACTGGATGTGTCTTTGTGTCTCATAATACAGCTGGTGTAATACAGCTGCATGCTCAGAAAATGGGAGTGAGTTTCAGAGAGGCTTGACCTATGTGCAGCGTTTTTACCAAGTTCACAGGGTACAGGCAAGTGTGCGAAGGCTTTTGAGCTTGGTTCTGCTGGATGAGTTGATTTCTAAAGCTTTCGCTTTCTAGATGCTTTCTTGGGCAGTAACAGTGAGCCGAACTTGTGTGTATATTGTTGCTGTGTTTAGATTAACTATTAAACAACTCTATGTCAATCCTACATTGTAGTAAAAATGCTAAGAGAGTGTGTGCAGCACAACTTCTGGAAAGTGGAGGGGCCTTTTCTTTCTTTGCGAGAGGTAGCAAAGGCACTAACAGCATAGCACACAGTATGCGTTAAAGGGACACTAAAGGCAAATATTAAGTCGACGTTGATTGTTGCAATAGCGTTGCAGAAACCTCGTAGTACTTGTTTCGTGCCAAGGAAATGCTTATTTTGAAAGAAAATCACGTTTTAGTGATCTGCACGGCGTTAGCGCACTTCAAATCACCCGCCTGAACGGACCTTCTGACGTAGCAGTTGCCGTGCCCAACGTTGCCCTACGGTTTCTTGCACAACAGCGGCCATCAACCTTGCCAAGACGCAGCCACGGGCCACTCCGAAACTCTATAGTGCACTGTAACGGAGCTCAGCTTGGCCAGCAGCAGCAGAAGTAGAGTATCGACAGGGCGAAAATAGCGAGAGCCAAGCACAAGCAGGTGTACGCGATACAGAAACTACCACTGAGACGCGCATCTTGGTGGAAACGGAACTTTTGTACCACTCGCGCTGTTCCTCATGATAGCGCCAAGAGGTTATTTTTTCCATGAATCAAACAGAAATGGACAAGCAGCGTTTTATTACGTCTTGTGATGCATGAAATGTTCTTTTTTCATTGCAACTAGTTTGATTAGTAGTAGTAATTGTACTCGGGACTCTCAGACGTCATCGGGATCATTTCCAAAATGTCCCACTCGTGGCGCTCATCGTGTCCTACATTTACCTTAATTTCTTGATTACTAGAGCACTGCTGTTGATACTATTGATGTTTTAGACGTTCTCACACATTGACCTTTCACTATGACATAAATTGTTATTTGCCTTTAGTGTCCCTTTAAGAAGTCAAGTGTATTGAGATACTATAGTACCTCATAACAAATATCAGCATGTCTGAGTTTAGTTGTTCAAAGTTTTACATTCTTTTTGTACTGCTTACGCATTTCACAGCAGGAGCTTGGGCTCCACGTCATAAATGTATTACTTATGGAATGGAAAATTCAATGCACTTTGATTATTTGGACGGTGAACTTGAAAGGAATGGCACACATTGCATCGCTGTTGGTTTTGTATTGCATTATTTGCAAGTGCACAGACAGGCTTGAGTGAGGCATTGAACTGGATGTTGCGACACGTAAAAGTGTGAAAGTATTGACCAATCAGGAATGCAGCCTCTTAGTTTCTCACAGTGTGTACTTCTACTGCACTCAGTTTCTGGTGAGACAAACACATCAGCGGGCCCGGGGCCTACTTTATTATCTTTTTTTTTCTTTAGGATGCCTTCCTGCATGTTTCATTTAATGTCCGCGTTTATTTCTTAATGCAGTGGAGCTTTAATTGCATTGCTTAAGTCAGGATTACATGTGGCTGGGCTTTACAATACCATTCACAGTGGTGCAGTGGATATGGTGTTCTTTTCCGGAGTACGAAGTCGTGGATTCGATTCCCAGCTTGTGGTGGCCTTATTCTGATAGGCAGTGAACGTAAAAAGTCCTGGATGTACGCTACAAATGAACAGGTGGTCATAATCAGTCCAGGGCCCTCTGCTATGCCATCTCTCATGAAACACTGTGCTCTTTCGAGACGTTGCACCCTACAAATAAAGCTTTCTTTGATGATGAGAGAACTGGTTCAAGCTGAGAGGGCACTGTGGAAGTTTTGTTCAACCCTGTAAAAGTAGAATTGGCATCCAATAAGCTTCTCTTTTAAAAATTACATTCTGCACCTGTTTATTGATGGGTGCAGCTGACTCTACTTAGCAATCTAGGTGCAAACTTTACTTTTGTAAGCCATCTTACATTTAGTTCTGTCATAGGATGTTACTGCCTTTACATCAGTAGTACTTGGTCAGAGCCAGATTGCCAGCATAAAATAGTGTGCAAGCAGCTTGTGCGAATCATTAAAACAAATTATGGGAAACAGTTAAGCATACAGAAATTTGTTTAAAATCTTAGGCCCAAAACCTGGCAGTTCAACTGTAATGGAAGCTATGTGTTCCTGGTGTTCTGTTCTCTGCTGGAGCTGTGGAACGCTGCCATTGAGCGGAAGTTTGCATGTTCAGCACTTTTCACACAAGCCACACTCTAGGGAAAATGAAAGAACACATTTCTACCTAGAGTTGAGTGCATATTAAAGAATATGTGATATTCCAGAGCCTTCAGGACAGTGTTCCCAAAGTGCAGTTTCTAAAAGTGATCCATGCAGTGGGCTTAACTTGCACAGTGAACCAAAAAGGATAGAGTTGTAATGCAATTCATTGTGCAATGAAAACCTAATCTGCATGATTTCTATTCACTGAGCAACAGTATGTTCACTGAATAGGCTGCACTGAGGATTCTGTTCAATATGCATTTTCTGGTTGATTGTGTTGCATTCTAGTGGAGTGGTAGTTTAGCAGCATTATGGGAAAAGAAGTTGAGTAGAAGTCACACTAAGTTGAAAAACTTGTTATTCCAAAGCCTTGATTGATTGAAGGAACAAAAAACTCCACTCGTGCTTGACAGGATTCGAAAAATTTTTGCAGCAATTGATTCATGATGCAGTAGTCTCCAATCGTGATGTCCTTTGAAGTTTACTTGGAAAATTGTCGCAGGGCCCCATTCAGTACTACGCACATGATGCTTCGCATACTGCCATGCTAAACATGTAAATGTACCGGGTCGACCAAATCTAAGGTGAAAATCTGATTAGTATTTAAGGTGGTAAAACTTGATAGTTTTTTCTACTTCACAGGGAAAGTGTCCGTTATATGACGTCTAATCATGGTGTCGATAAGCACATTATTATTTTCAGGTTTGTGTGATAAGCACCACCTTCTATGAGGTCTTGAATACTAACGAGGTGGTCACCTTAGAGGTGGACGACCCTGTACATTGTTATGCAGGCCGTTCATTCCTCTGTAGTGTCGCATAGCTGTAAAAATAGATTTCAATTTCGAGCCGCCTGACATAGCCACCTGTTAAACTACAGCAGCCATGATTACAGCTTTGCATTAGCTTACTTTGTTTTTTTTTTTTCCAATGACAGCTGAACGGGCCACAGGCTCAGTCACCCATCCAGTCCCAGCAGCGTCAGCAGCTGCACGGCTCTCCGACACCCGTGAGCGACCCAGCGTACGCCAAGCCCCACCGGCTGAACCGGCCCAACCAGCCACCCGGCAATAAGCTGGATTCCATGTTAGGCACCCTTCAGTCGGACCTGACCAAACAAGGGGTCACCACGACGGCCAAGGGACACTGCTCCGCGTGCTCCAAGCCCATCGTCGGCCAGGTACGTGCGCGGTATCGCAGCTCGCTAGCTGTTACTCTACACCAAGCACTCTAACGTTGCGCAGATACATCAGTTTAGAAACATGCTATAATGTTGGTGAAGTGTCGTTGAGCGAGGAATGCCACTTGTTAAAAGAAGCGTGCCAGAATGTTGGTGAAATGTCGTTGAGTGAGGAATGTCGCCTAAGCTAGGAATGTTACTTGATAAAAGAAACATGCCAGATTACCAAGTAATATGCCAGAATGTTGGTGAAATGTCGTTGAGCGAGGAATGTCGCCTGAGCAAGGGATGTCAATTGATAAGAAGTTACTGAGCGCCTGAAAAGACGCAACACACAAAGAAAAATACATGCACTCATCGCTTGTGTATCTTCCTTGTGTGTTGCGTCTTTCGTTGTGCCCAGTAACTTTTTATCATTATGCACCAACTAGGCCTTCAAAAAGTCCTTTTAATGTCACTTGAGTCGTTTCAACGAAGCAACAGCATCTTTAACACGAATATTGTGAATTCTGCGGAATCTTGCAATGTGGCGGAAGGGTTATAAAAGGGTTATTTGACAACCACCTGCTTGTAGCACGAAGCCACAAGGATATCCATGCAGATTTCTCAAAAAGGAAAGCATCTTAGCTGTAAAAAAAAAAAAATCTTTAACACTGCAGCATCTCCAATTATCCGCATCTTCCAAGCATAGCATATTGGAAGATGTTATGCTTGGAAGATGCATAGCATCTTCCAATATGCTATGGAAGATGCATATCTTCCATAGTATATGCTTGGAAGATGCAAGCATATGCTATGCTTGGAAAATGCATATCTTGGAAGATGCAAGTGAAAATGGCACCAATTGTGGCGACACGTTGAGATGCCGTATTCAACCTAATTTCACAGTCATGCTTTCTCAGTGTTAATGAAAAAATGACCGCATACCATGCTTTGGTGACACATTAAAGAAAACCCACTGGTAAAAATTTGTTTGGAAGCATCCGCTACAGCATTCCACTAGGGCCACTACACAATTTAGGAATGTTAATTTCTCAATTTCAAAAGATATGAACAATCCCATTTGGCTACGTTATAAACCCTTTATGTAATGGAAGGTTCAAGATTTCATTCGTGCACCACACGTTTGCATTGTTGAAATTGCGTCATGCATTTCCATTTGCAACTGTCGGTGAACGCACACACTGCGAGTTTGCAATTTGTTTTTCCCGTACAGGTGGTCACTGCCCTTGGTCGCACATGGCACCCCGAGCACTTCGTGTGCGCTCACTGCAACCAGGAGCTGGGCACCAAGAACTTCTTCGAGCGGGACAATGAGCCCTACTGCGAGACAGACTACCACAATATCTTCTCCCCGCGATGTGCCTACTGCAATGGTCCCATACTGGATGTGAGTGCAGTTTCATGTTGAGCCATGCTTTGTTTAATGATAACGCAGTAGCGAAGAACTGTTTGGCTGAATTCTTTTTGTAAACATTATTTATTGGCATGCCGAGTTTTCTAGACCAGTTTGTGTGACCTGATAGCTGACATAAAAAAGAACATTAAATGCGGACCTAAGCCAAGTCACAAATGTTGTAGAAACAAAAGAGACTGTTTTTCTCAGCTAGCTTACCGTGATGTCTCGCATGTTTAGGGTGGCACTTCGCATAAATACTCAATTCTGTATCAATCATGAAGAAAGACAATGCATTCGGAAAGAGCCAAGTACAAAATCTAGCAAGTTTCGGAAACATTTCCTTCCTGAAATGTAGAGTGGTACTCATCGTGAGTTGCAACACGGCGGCCATGGTGGAGCGGGTATCAAGACCATACTGTAATACTGGTAAATGTAAGATTGGTTTTGGAAATACCAGTAGTCAAAAGAGTGTTTACATCACTGATTGTTTTTTCTATGTGCAGTGTTGGCAACGCTTTGAATAAGGGCACCATGTTGCAAGTCATATTGGCTGCGACTGTACATATATATCCTGTTCTGTGTCATTCATATTTTGTCTAATGTGTGCAACCTTTACTGCAAACTTGGGCTGGAGTGTATAAATATTGCTGTTTTAACTACACTGCAACATACATTGCCAGCCATTGTGTGGTTGTTGTAACGGGCTGGGTACCCCTGTGCGTACAGGCATACCCACAGAGCATCTTAAACCCAACTGATCAGTGCAGGTCTTCACACTTCCACCTACTTGTAGCGCAGTTTGACGAAACAAAACATTCACGAAACGTCATGCATTGCCCTTATTTATTTTTTTTCATCATTGCACAGAAATGTGTGACCGCCCTGGACAAGACATGGCACCCGGAGCACTTTTTCTGCGCCCACTGCGGGACACAGTTTGGCGAGGGAGGATTCCACGAGAAGGACGGCAAGCCTTACTGCCGCGACGACTACTTCGAGCTGTTTGCGCCCAAGTGCGGTGGCTGCAACAGGCCAATCACTGAGAACTACATCTCGGCCCTGAATGGCCAGTGGCATCCCGAATGCTTCGTCTGCCGCGTAAGTACAGCTTGTGGCATTCATAACTCAATGCAACTGTTCAGCTAGTGTCTTAGGCAGTTAGAACAGCATTCAAGTTTTGCAGACCTTTGCAGTCAGTGCATCGTTTTTAAGTTTAATTTCATTCGAGCTGTCGACGCATCTTTTCAACATCGAGTCGAGTGCCATGCTTTAAAGGTGTACTGACACCACTTTTCGAAGCTGACTTTACTCCGCCTAGAAGTCTCTTGTATACAGAGACAGCTCTGAAAGGGGTCATGAAGCACCCCTTGGGCGTGTTGAAAAAACACATCCTGCGGAAAGCTGACACGGCTATGAACTGCTCTGCCAAATACTACAGTCGTGCGCGCCGCGTAAAGGCCACAAGCGGAGCGCGAAGTTGCCGTTTCCCCAGGCGCCCTCTTTTCAAACAGAGGCCGGTTCTCACTCTCGTCGGTGGGCGGGGCGGGGCGTCTGGCAGTTTACGTCGCAAGAGACATAGCATGCTTATTGGCCGATAGCCGGCGTAAATCGAGAGCGGTGTTCGGATCAGATGCGCTTCTTGCCGCGGGGTGCCGCCACTTGCCGGCGCCGCACTCCTCAGTACACGGTAGCCGCACTCACGCGAGCGAATCACAGCGGAGAGCGATCGCGTTTCATGACGCGCGCTGACGTAACTTCTTTCCCCCATGCCACCCCTGCCTGTCTAGCTTCCAGTGCGCTCGTCAACACGAGAAAAGAGAGAAAGCGCTCGGAGCGTGCGCCAAACCCCCGTAACTCCGCTGATTCTTGACGGATTCGAGAAATTTTTGCGGCAATCGATTCGGGAGGCAGTAAACTCCGATACTGAGGTCATTACATCATTACTTGGAAAAGTGGTTCATGACCCCTTGAACAATCAGGAAATGCTGATAGAATATTTTATTTTAACATTGAAGTCAATTTTTGCACGGCACACCTACTGACATTGACACTAGCATGACGTGAAGTTACAGTATCAATTTTCGCAACTTCACACACCAGTATGGCTAGTTGCAATGATGTCATGTACCAGAACATACAAAATAGCCACTTGTGCATCACCAACGAAGCAACAGAGAGAATCGGTTGTGGAAAAGTCATGATATCTTGCGTGAGCACATGATTAAAAGCTCATACTGTGTTGTGACACCAAGGCGCAGTAGGAACGGAAACTAGCTTTTAAAAACATGTTGTGATTAATTTATCAGGGCGCACTCATGCTTACCAGTACATTTTCTAGGCTCTTAAGGACTTGGCCTTTTATATAACACAAAAAAAAAAAAGACATGAACTAAAAATTTTCGAAGACTTGGTCAATTAGACATCTGTGACAATGGCTGACACCTGTCGAGCCTTCATTTGCTGTCTCATGCATAGAGTGAAGTTCTTTCTTTGCAACGTACCCATAGATATAGGGGTCAGGACTGACAGCCCGTTACAGCTTGTTGCAGTGAGCAATACTGTCAGTTAGTTCTGCACTAAGAAAAGCTCTCTCACATTAGCAGAATGTGATTGCTATAGCTACATAAACAAATGCTTCATTGCTCTCTTGTGTGTAACAGTCATTAAGGATTTACGAGCAGGCCATGCTTGTGATCAAGCTTTAGCAGCTTAGTTTAATACACCCTTGATAGCTTTGAGGCATCTGATTCTTATTTGTTTATTTATTTATTTAACGTACCTTACAGGCTCTGGTTAGAGTATGGGTTAGGGGGCCATATGGAGAAGCAGGGGGTGAAAAGAAGGAGAACGCAAACAGTTCAACAATACAAATTGTATGCAACGTAACAACGACATCAATAACAATAATAAAACACTGTAACTTCAAAGAAGATGCAGTCACCCATGAAATATACATCAGTTATAGAAATGGCTAATAAATTATGCTAACCCACCGCGGTGGTCAAGAGGTGCTCAAGTGCTGACCCACAGGTCGCGGGATCGAATCCCGGCCGTGGCAGCCGCATTTTCGATGGAGGCGAAAATGCTAGAGGCCCGTGTACTTAGATTTAGCTGCACGTTCAAGATACCCAGGTGGTCAAAATTTCCGGAGCCCTCCACTACGGCATCTCCCATTATCATATCCTGGTTTTTGGACGGTAAACCCCAACAATTATTATTAATAATAAATGATGCTAGGTACAGTGGGTGTGCAATTGCTCGCAGAACGTACTGTTGTTAGCCACAGCAGCTATCACGTCGTTATGTACTCCCTTGGAGGATGACTTGAGCAAAGTGGGCTGCGCCACAGTAGCACAATACTCACCAGCTATACGTTTTTCCTTTGAGTACACTTAAGTGCCGTCGTGGTTCTCTCTGTGGCCGCATGCAGGACTGCAGGCAACCGTTCAACGGCGGCAGCTTCTACGACCATGAGGGGCAGCCCTTCTGCGAGACTCACTACCACGCCAAGCGGGGCTCGCTCTGCGCGGGCTGCCACAAGCCCATCACGGGCCGCTGCATCACGGCCATGTTCCGCAAGTACCACCCCGAGCACTTCGTCTGTGCCTTCTGCCTCGGCCAGCTGAACAAGGGCACTTTCAAGGAGCAGAACGACAAGCCCTACTGCCACGCCTGCTTTGAGAAGCTCTTCGGCTGAAGGGGTTCCCACAATCCCACCACCCGCACGCGGTTGGCGCCGCCGCTGCTACTGAACATTATAGTCGATGACAAGCTAAGGATGCAGTGTAAAAACAGGCCAGTGTTCCAACTCTAAAATGAGAATTCATGCAAATGTTCCAACTAGTTATGCTACCTTCCTTCAGGTACCTGCTTTGCTGGCTCAACTGCCGATGTGTACCACTACTAAGCCTGAAGGTGCAAGTTCAATTCCCAGCCACATTGGACACATTTCCATGGGGGCAAAAGACAAAAACACCCGTGTACTTAGGTTTTGGTGAACATTAAGGAACCCCAGGTGGTCAAAATTAATGCAGAGTCCTCTACTACGACCTGCCTCATAATCAACACGATTTTGGCTCATAAAAACACAAATTTTGTTTGTTTTCACTTGCTTCAGCATTGTTGTGGCCAGGAATGGCTTCTTTCAATGTCCACCCACAGGGCCGTCTCAGTGACTGGTATTCTTCTGTCGATCATGAGGTCATGGGTGCGGAAAGCAAAAGCACTCTTGCACGTCAACGAACTTCAGATAGTTGAAAATTATTCGGAGATCCCAACTGTGGCATCTCGCATAGCCGTTGTGTTGCCTTGGGATCTTGGACTCCACAATTAACTTTTATTTTATTTTTAAGTATTCATGGCAATTATAGTTTGAAGCAACTATGACTATAACACAGGTACAATGCTGTTTTGTGGTGGGCGGAGCTTGTACTGAATTCTTATGTTGTCACACGTCAAGGCAGTGAAGGACTTCTGCTTGGACTGAGCCTAAAGCTTATCTACTCAACTTGCTAGTTAAGCGCGAAGATGTTTGCGAAAATGATTGTATAGTGAAAGTTGCGGACTCTTTGTAACACTTCAAATGCATGGGTGATTTTTATGTGTGACACATTGAAATGCATCTACGAAGCCATTGCTGACAAGCCAAACTCGTCTCGTTTTTACAGGCCCTGACGGCTGTTTTGTGACGCTACTCATAATCAGCACTGTCGTGTACACAGGCCTGTAGCCTTATAGCACGTTTTTGTTTCGAGTCTCAATGTGTGCACTCATGCCAGACTGAAACGCCGAAATCGAAGCAACAAGGCAAGCCTTTGTTTACACCTGATTGCTTCAAGTTGCCATCTATTGAAGTTGCAACTTGCTGAGTACATAAAAGCAACATGCATACTGGCCAATGCGTCGCTTCCAGATGGATTTCTTCTGTTTAATTTTCAATTTGGTGCAATGTTTTTGTAACTGACTGTTCCATTCGAACTTTCAACATGTACTATGTAATGACACCTGCTGTTGGAATGCTGTGTACAACATATTAGAATGACGTATTGCAAGAGCACAAGAAAGTGCTAACGTGACAAGACAACGACAACGACCACAGCAGTTTTGCCTGTTGCGTTCAGGAGCAGCGGCAGCAGCGGCAGTTACTCGACTGCAGAAAGTGGCTGTGTACTTTGATGCATTTTCTTTTGGTAAATGTTAAGTTTTTAGCCTGACTTTCTTTTTCTCTCTCTCTCCCTCTCTTCTTTTTCGCGATGATTGTTATGTTTTCTACTGTCAACTAGTTAATAGGTACGTGTACAGTAGCCCTTCCTTCCTGAGGCTATGTGGGAATCGCACCTCGCAACTAGCTTACGACAAATAGGAACAGGCTATGTCGTTAATGGAAGCTTCTGCCCACATTTGATGTTTCGACTTGGCCGTCTATGTAGTCGGTGTAGCTGTCCTAACAAGTCCTAGTAGGTCGTCTGGGACTTCTTTAGCACATGACTCGCCGACAGTTCCAGCGTGCTGTGAACGTAGTTTACAGACTGCAAGAATTACTCTTCACGAACCGCAAAGGCCAGTGGAGCCCTGGACTGAGGACCCCACCCACTTGCCCATAAACGTTATATAGGCAATAAATGTTTTTACTACTACTTTTACTATTCGCAATGCGTATTTTGCAAGCCTGTGGCTAACAAAACTTGACAGAAACTTGCGCGTGGGAGAACTTTTAGCAGGCTTGCCTATCTGTTGGGGAACAGTTGCGTACATTGTCAAGATCAAGCTTTGCCCGACGCATTTTTTTGCGAAATGCTAGCCATTTGCGATAAAGTGGGCATATGCTTGGCGACCCCATGTTTTAGGCACGCTTAGAAAACAACATTGCCTTTTAGTTAAATGTTTCTTAACAGGCTTGGCGCTCCGTGATGTTTTTACTGTTAATATTTTTAAACGTGGCCCTTTTCTTATATGTGCTGTATGACAATTCCTTACCCCCCTCCATCCATATATACATGTGCAATGCATTATAATTTTATTGTTCTTGCTCTAAGCTTGTTGTAAACATCTTTCTCTCATCTTGTTTGGCTACAAGAACCCTTAAAGCAGAAATCACGAGCAAGTTGGACATTCGCGCTGAACGGGAGACAAGCAAGTATATACTATGTCGCTCTCTGCTGTGAGCAATATGACTGAGCTTGCAAGTAAAATCTACGCCATCACCATGCTGTAGCTGCAAGAAATGTACCCACAACAACGGGAAGCCTGGGTTGCTGTAACTCAGCTATTCCTTCCGCTCTGTCAATTTTAGCATTCACCATCCACAGCCAGCTGATAACATTGATAATGCGAGTGAAGCACTGCTCTTACAACTGACAAAGTGCAAAAAAAGAAACAGCATTGTCTTAGAGTCGTTGCCCTACCCGGGCCATGAATTGATACTGTGATTTCACATATTGAAGAATTTTAACTTTTTATGCAACTTTGTATTGAGAAAGAAAGAAAGAAAACAGTACTTCTACACCCATTGTTGTTACGGTGACAGGATAGTTCAACAGCTGTACTCAAATTTCACTCCATTAATATATTTCGAGGGCAGAAGTGGCACTTGGCTTTTGTTGTTGCCACCCCAGCCTCACAATCAGTCAGCGATCAGAATAAATCTATAGTGTCAAATGAAAGGAATTGCATTGCAATAGCAAGGGTTTCAAGGCAAAAGAAAAGCCTATATGTATACTCGAAGTACCGAGTTGGTGACGCAGATTTGCACATTATGGTAACTGATAAACAAGCACATTTTTGGACCTCATGTAGCAGGTACAGTAGGAACCGTGTAATAGGAACTTCAGATATGGTAATTTTTCATCCCCTGGTCGATTTCCGGTGCTTTCTACGGCATATAAGAAAATCGTTTATCTTGTTAAAACCATGCACTACAAATGACTGCAGCAGCCTTCATGAGGCAGGGGCATAGCCAGGGGGGGGGTGTCAAATCCCCCCCGAAAATTTTTCAATTTTGCTTGCGTGTATATACACACACATACAAACACACGCACAAACATACATAACGTATGGTAGAACCCCCCGAAAAAAAATTTTGGCTACGCCCCTATCATGAGGCTATTTCTAGCTTCATCTGTACTTTTGTAAGTGACCATGGGGCCAAAGTCCAAAATTTGGCTGTTCCATACTAATGCGAACTAGGTCCCATCGCTGGATAAGTTTGTAGGTTGAGACAGGCAATTTATTAAACATGAAAAGCACACGATATGTTGTTGACGGCCTTAGCGGGAAATGGTATTAGGCACGGCTCTGCATTTATAAAGCTTACAGTACAGTACACACATTACATACTTTATTCTGACCAGTTCACTACAACAGGTGGTTCTACTGTATCATACATCTAGTATAGCAACACACTGTGCCAACGAATTCTACTCTTCCAGGAACATATACTGCTCATGTCTCTATCTCAACGAAAGCGTAGCTCAGTCAATTATCAATGACACTGAAGGCTCACGTACTGGCAAAAGCTACACGACACGCTACTCTCGTTTTTGGGTTGTTGGCTGGTACCTGAATATTTTTTTTTTTTGCTTTAGCATTGAGCTTCTTCTTGTAGTTTTTCCTTCAGAGTAAGTGTTTGTGTGCATCTCGAAAGGTTGTGGTCTGTGTCGGGCACGAATTGCCCCATTTTCATGACAAAACAACGTGAAGTGCATCCTACAGAATACGTGATCGATTTTTTTGGCAGCCACTTACACATGGAGGACATTTTAGACTTCTGCGACTGTTCTAGCAGTCACAAAGATTTCTTGTGCACCAGAGACTCGTTTACCGTTCATCGTTTGATGTTTTAATTGTATACTGCAACGCACTCGCGTCTTATGTTTTGGTGCAGTCGGCACGTAGTAACCTTGCTGCACGTACGTTCGTGTGCAAGGCACGTTAACTTTCTTGGCAATTGCACTATACTCACGTACTCGGGGTGATGACACAATATTTTAGTCTGGGGTTTCTATCAGTCTTTTTATACATACTGTATACATATATATATTATATATATATTACCGCAGGGTGATGCTACAAGAACTTGGGTGGGTTTCTCTCTTCGTGTAATAGCAACATGCTTTTAGTAATATTCCTGAGTGCGCTAGGCCTAATGAGCACTTTTCTCCACCGTAAAAGTCGTCCGCAAATGTAGGAGTTGCTAAGTCATGTTGAAATTGTGTTGCATATTTGCGCATTGTAATGAGGGTCAAACAGTCTGTCTGTGTATGTGTGTGTCTTTGATGATGCGCAAAACGACGTGTGCAATTTTTAGTGCCGCCAGCACTGTACACAGTGTCTGTGTTATTTTTTTTCGATTGTCAAAAGCTGCTACCACCTTCACGTTGTGACTGTAATGTCGAGGCCTAACAAAGAAAGCCTTTGTTTGTTACTGGGTCTGTGTTCTTTCAATTGCTCGCAGCATAATGGGCTGTGATTTCCGAAACATCACGTACGTGCAATTTGCAATTTGCCGGAGCTAGTACTTGGGTCAGTTATGATGGCAAGTTAAGGAACAACATACAGCAGTTGATACACTAGCGAATTTGCGAAGTGCACTTGCATAAGGCAAGTTTTTGAAAGTCTAGGCCCTAACATTATTTCATCCATTTCACACTTGCATACAAATTTACCATGTGGGCTAAAATGTCAGCCTACTGGTGGATTCTGAGAGTGTGGCATCCAATCTCTTCAGTCATGAAGTCGCAAACACAATTAAAACCAGAAATCTCACAGGATACAACTGCAGCCACAAGTGTCGCCTTGAACCAAGCCTCCCTCAGTAGAGTTACTGTATAGTATGCTCCCTAAGCAGCAACTTTAAGCCTCAGCAGCTGCGACTAGGGACAGTGGATAGATAGATATGCATCAGGAACCTATCTATTCTTTCATGTGTGAGGAAAATTAATAAACAACAATAGCATTTGCTCTTTTAGTATCAAGCATATATACTTAAAGGATTGCAGAAATTATACCCGGCTGTAAAAATTGGAATGGAATGTGCTACCCCATGTCAAGGCCGCATTTCGTTAATACTGTGCATGCTATCTTTACACGCACTACAAGAAGTTGATTGAAGGCTCTGCCATTGCCACCAAAGTGAGTGGTGAGGCTATCTGAACAATGTTCAGCACCTTTTATGCAACCCAATGCTCGACTCCACATATCCAAGTGTCCACACAAATGTGTAACCCTGCGTGGCCATACAGCCGTACTGTTACACAAGATACATGGGTGGGGAGATCCCTACTGGGAGAAACAAATGTGCACTCTCACAGTGCAGCTACGTGCTGCATAAATTTGCGCCTGCCTAGGTCACTTGCTAAACGTGCAAAACTTAAAGCATCACACATAGACTCTTTTGAGTGAAAACTGTACCGCGATTATGAGGCGATGCCTGAGCTCGGTTCTCTGCCACTCTTACGGCC
This sequence comes from Rhipicephalus sanguineus, assembly GCF_013339695.2. Taxonomy (NCBI): domain Eukaryota; kingdom Metazoa; phylum Arthropoda; class Arachnida; order Ixodida; family Ixodidae; genus Rhipicephalus; species Rhipicephalus sanguineus. The sequence goes on along the minus strand of NC_051179.1, from coordinate 70,348,632 downwards.
TATCGCTTATGGCCTGGTGATCCCAAATCAAGGGCACAGCATTGCTCTGACCGCTGTTGAAGTGTGAAGAGGACTATCATATGAAAAGAATTAGCTACAAAACTGTGTCCCTGAGCCAGGGTCCTGGCTACCAGGTACAGTCGAGCCCACATATAACGAATTACTGTGTATATCGAACAGCTGTAAAAACCCATTGAATATATTTTCAATATGTAAAATATCTTGTACATCAAATTATCTATATAAAGAACACTTTTGTGATTCCTTTCTTATTTGATATATCCGGGTTCAACTGTATAGCCTATTTTATAGGCTTGTGTGAATAGTAAGTTTTCGATTCGGAGCGAATTCAAAGTGAATGGTGATTTGGTCATTATTTTCGAAGCGAATTCGAATAGTATATATCACATATTATAAAGAAAAATGGGCGTATTTGTCATGACCCAACTAACCTGCACAACATTTTTTGAAAGCTGAAAGAAGGCATGTGCAAATGTCATTCTTTTCGGTTCAAAGGAAGTGTAAACAACATTGAATAGTAGCAGGATTTGACTTTCGGTAGAATGAAGCTTTTAAACTTAAAAAATGATGAATCAATGCGAGGGTAATATGTTCATGTAACCTTAAAGTGGGGCTTCGCGGCAGTGCGGATTTTTTCTGGAAAAGTGTATTCACGGTATAGCACCCCTCCACTGCAGTGAAACCACCTTTACAGGAGGGTTACATGCGGACTAATATACACCTATTCGCTCACCTCGAATACTTCGAAATTTCCAATAATTTTAATTTGAATCGAAGCGAATTCGAATACAGCAATATTCGCTCAAGCCTACTTTTTTAACATGAAAGAATGTAACATCTGCAAACATGGACACAGGAGAAAAGAAATAACTGGTTCTCTTATGTTTTGTCTGTCTGTGCACGCCTTAACTTCTTAGATCATGAGCTCTCAGCGGCTCAGGTCAACTTTGTCATTCTAAACCTCTTCTTTACTTTCATATACGGATTAAATTCTAGTAAATTCCGGTGGTTTTTCGTTAACTGTTAACTTCAGTCCTTATTTTCCTATAGCGTGGAAGATTCTGCATTATTGCCATATTATGTGGAAATTTCTTCTTTTTTTTAAGCAAGGCATGCATATAGACAGCTCTGGTAACTTATTCCCGCATTTTTGTAGCAAAGAAAAAAAAGGGAGTGCGAGTGCAAATGATTTGCTTTTAGCTAGTGCTGATTTACTACTCAAACTTCTGGAAGTTTATTCACCAACTTACTCACGTACTCGAGCTACTATTGGCAGTGGCAGTGTCTGCTATCAAGTAGCCATTACTAATCAGAGCGTCTTGAGGGATTAGTTGGTGCGTTCTAGGAAATGTCTGTGAACTGCACACAATTAGGAAAAGGATAACATGAAAGATGACACAAAACAGATCAATCTGTTTTGTGTCTTCTTTCGTGTTGCCCTTTTCCTAATTGTGAGCAGTTCACAATCGTTCACTAGCCATTACTACTGTGGTATGTGAATACTATCTGGAATCTGGAAATAAGTGCTCAATCATTTTTCTTCGTCCTGCACTTTAATATCCACTTTGTACATGGGAGACGCAGCTGTACACACCATTAACACACTCAGATAAGCACCCATTTCAACAACACTCAAACCACCGTGGTTTAGGTTCAAATGAACCAAGCTGATGACCTTGTCAAGAAATTCTGTTAAACTACTATTCTACCCTTCTCAATAGTTTTCCTTCAACTTACTTTCAATGTTTACTTTGCATGCGGCATACAAACTTTATATACAGTGTCTATATACAAGAAAAAAAAACCTAAACAGGCCTGATTATGTGGTACTGGTACTGTCGTTAACGTACACGTTTTGACGGACCAAACTGGCAATGTCGTCCAAAACTTGTCCTCCATGCTTCCCACTGACCAGCTCGCACAGACACTCACACTGGCGTTCAGAGTCCGTTTTCTCTGTCAACACGAACCACAGTGCAGCCTTGCGAAAGCCAGTCATGCCAAGCTCCAGAGCCCGGCCGTACACATCGCACGCACTTTCCAGTTTGAGGTTCTGCCTCACCCTGATCTCAATCTCTCTCTGCAAACTGGGGAGCAACATGAGGTCGCAGAGACCCAAAACGTCCAGCTGCACGTTGACCGACAGCTCGCTGCTCATAAACGCGCACGTCTGAAAGTCGCAACCGTGGAGGAAGTGGATCACGACACTCAGCGGCTTCCCGTGGGCGCTGCGGAACGCGACGACCTCCTGGTCCTTCTCAACAAAGTGTCCATCGAGCATCGTCCTGAAGTAGTCGTTTGCCTCGCTCAACCGGTGCCTGTTGCCAGTCACCTTGCTGCCGTCGTCGACTTGCAGTTGCACGTCCATCGTAAACGCTTCAAGGCGACAGGCGTCGTTCGCACCGGACGCGCCTTGCGAAGCGGTTCTGAGCGGGCTTCGTTTTTCCGATATCGACGTGCACAAAGCGGTGAGACTGTCGACGGCCTGGCGAAAGGTTCTGCCCATTGCATTTTTGCCTTCTTCTAGGAGGTCTAGCAGCGCATCCAACGCTAAGCAATCAAACAGCAGCTGACGTAGAATGGACTTGTCACTGCAAGAGTAAAAGCAAAGTATATATGTTTTCAGAAAGCAGGAAAGGTGTGCGCATGCAAAAACACCACAAGCATTTAAACTAACACTTTTGTGTGTCTGTGCAAGGCAAGTTTCAATATGAAAGTGTGCCCAGTACACTGCTCACGCTCATGCTAGGGATGCATTGTGCAACGTTTCTTTTCATTCAGTACACTAGACTCATTCACTCAGAAAGAGAGGGGACAGCTGCCTGACTGAGCCCTGACCTGTTGCATTGTCTTTTGCTGCCCCTTCAAAATTGGTGCTTGTATTAAGCTTCCAATATGTCAAAGCACTGTGCTACGGAGAAGCGCTGTGCACTAAGTGAATCCTGTTTTTCAATTTTACAAAGACTGGGCACGCAGTGCTAGAACTTGAGCTACTGCACCCTGCCCAGCCTTGCCACAAGTTGCGATATGGCAGTGTATTTCAGGATTTTTTGTTGTTGCTTGTTAGCTTTTACCGGGCTAAGGTGCTGGTTCGAAATGCTAGCCACTGTTGTCACTGATCAGTGCACCAAGCACTTAGTACTCTCTTTGAACAACTCGCCAACACCTTTTATGAAAGAAAGGTGTGGAAGTACACGTGGCATTTAAAGGCACATAACCTCGCATTTCAAACGAATGGCATTGCAAGTGCACTTTTATCAATCTTTTTCAGTCCCTCTAAAGAAGTTTCTGGGATATTAAAGAAAGTTGTGACAAACATACAACAAAATCGGGCTTTCTTATTAATTGCAACAATTTTCATTCACGTCAGCTCGCTGCCTTACGAGATAATGTTTGTGTTTTAGACATAATTGACCTTGCAAAGAGCATGCTACAGTTTTCCTATTTGGGACATCAACTTAGCTGAAAGTGAAACAAGGACCCACCTTACCAACACTATACTGCATCACTTACTGTAGCAGCGAAGATGCACGTACAAGCACAAGTTGAAGCAGAGACCTCATTTGTTAGAGCACACTTAGAAGCAACTTGTCTCAAAGGTGAACATTGAATGCTCAAAATGAGATCACTGGAGATCACTGGCCCCATGCTTACAAAATTTGTAAACAATCTGCCAAGCGAGCACTCACCGGACAATGTAAGGTATGGTGAGACAGCACCAGTTCTGAATCTCCTTGCCCTGCGTCAGCAAACAGTGCGCCAGCACACCGCTCCCATAGCCGGACTCTGCCACGAGAATGAGATTAGATAACCAGTGCCTGCCGAGGTCTCGAAACTGTCGACAGTGCTTGCATCCCTTCAAACCGCACGCCACCATGCTTTCTATCAGTTTCAGTACCTCTCCTCTGCACACTATCTCCTCAAAAGAGTGCAAGTCAGACGTTATCTTCGACATGATCTGGCTGGCCCTTTGCAAGGGACTCGGGACGTCATACAAGTAACGCACCAAACCGTCAAAGAGACCTGTCGCCCCCAACTTGTATTCCGGCAGTTCTAGCAGGGTAAACACCGTCAGGATCTTAAACATTCCATCGAGAAGCATCTCCTGAGGGTCCTTGTAGGCGGGCGTGACGGATTCCGACAGGGTTCGTCGGCGCCTTCGCTTGGCGCGGCTAGGAGGGGAGTCGTCCTCTGCACCTCTAGCGTGGCCAGACGCTTTTGTGGGTTGGTCGTCGCACAGCGAGGAGCGCTTTCGCTTGATGAACTCCTTCTTTTTTGGCGTGTCCCTACAGACCGACTCCACCATGTTCTTTACGTAAAAGGGAATGGGTTGCTCCGAGTCGCTGTCGTTTTCGGAACAGATGGGAGAGAAGCTACGGAAAGGCTCGGGCGACGCTACCGACACCGGCGAGTCACAACGTGGAGTGCTACACGGTGACCACAACCCGCTGTCGGTAGATCTTGGGCTCCAAGCTCCGGGAAGTGGCGACACCGGACGCCTGGCCTGGTCGGGCGACACGGGGTTGCTGTGGTAGCCCAAGTCCGGGCAGTAACCTCCAATGTCTGGTCCAGAATTCTGGCTCTCAATCTCTCGGTAACTTGGACTGTGAATGCAAAAGGTGTTCTTACTGGCATACTTGCTCAACTCCGAAGAAACTTCCTCGTTTAGGGCTTGCTCAGTAATATCATCGTAATCTGTGGCTTCACTCTTGGCTTCTGACACTTCACACTCGTTCTCCTGGTCCACAGATTCGTCACCAATGTCCAAAGTGGAAACCTGTGGAACAACGTGGCGACTACTATGGCTTTTGTTCCCAGTAATATTACTTGCGATGTCTTCGTCCTTTACACCTGAAGCTCCTGCCCCCACTGTCTTTAGTTCTAAACAGCCATCATCAATGCCATTGGCTTCTCCCAATGCTGCCATTGTATTTTGGTCCTCCATTCCATTTGGTGAGGAATCCACGGAATGCTGATCTTCCTTGTGATCTTTGGTGTAGTCTCTGATGTATACCAGAAGTGTGGGAACAAGGTCCAGGCTCCAAAGTACTGCGAGGCTAGGCTCGTCGTAACGAAACTGAAGGATTGCGCAGACGCAACAAGACCACAGTTCTTTCTTGCTTTGGTCCGACAGTGCCTGCACCAGCAGCGGGAGGCCTCCAGATTCCCGGATACGGACCCTGTTGACGGATTCCTGGCTGTAGCGACACAGGGACGAAAAAAGTGTTCCATAACCTGAAAAAAAAATGAACGAATAAAATAAAAACATGCATAAATAACAGGCCTGAGAAAGAGATGGAAGACTTACTGTCCTACGGAATAATCTAAAGACTTGGCAAAGTATTAGACCATGTGTTTGCTCTTCTGTATAAGGCACTCTTCATTATTACGTTATCACCATGTGTGGCATTCGCTTGGCTCTACTTACACCCTATTGGCTGTGCAGACAGTCTGGATTGCAAGAAGTGCAATATCTAGAGACCATAGCACACGTCTTGTGTGTCTGCTCACAATATGCTGTGCAATGAAATCATTAAAAACGTCTGTCGAAATTTATCCAGCAATTACTTGCAATTACTTGCTGCAGCAGCTGGATTTCATAATCTTTTCAATCTGTTCGTCCCTCGCATACACCAAAGAGCCAATTTCACCAGTACAGTATGTAGAAAAAATATATATTAACCTGCACCACATTCTTTACCACATTTTATTTTAGCTTTGGCAATTAAAACAAAAGTCTGTCATACTTAGAAACAGAATGAGAAAAAAAAAACTATGCTTAAAAGTTAACAAAGTGCCACAAATAAAAGCGAAAGGACAAAGCAAGAACCTCACTTGGTTTTGCCAGATTGTAATCGGTGAGCTGCTTTATGAGGGCAGAGATAGCCTGAGCAGCACCAAGGTCTGGCCGAACATCACCCACCACAGAAAGGTTGGCAAGAGTTGCAAAGGCAGACTCCAGCACTGCACTGTCCGATGCTTGCAGAAGTTCCTCTAGTATCTTGAATCCATCAGCCTCTTTAATCTGCGGGTACAATTAAGGACGGCAATGTTGGAGTAAAGAGACGATGTTATCTGCAAGTTTAATGAGAAGCGAAGTACGGCGATCGGGGAAAGTAAGCATCCTCAATTTCCACATTCCAGCTTTGGCTAAAGAAGTAGATTAGTTGTGGTCAAAGAAACACAGTTGAGCAGGACACTGAGTGAATGAGCGAGAGAGAGCGAGCAAGTGAGTGAGGTGAAGTGAGTACTGCAGACCAGCACTTCGTAGGAATGCAGCAATTTATCCGAGATAGGCAAAGACTACTTGCAGGGTTGTGCTGCTTAGTACAAAACCTATAGAGAAACATTAAAATGTGTTTTGCAGCGCATGCGACTCCTAACGAGTTCTCCTGGCGAGATTTTGGTCATTGTCTGTCTGCGTCCTAGAAAACTCAACAATGTGCAAATATGGTTGTTTGCGCAGTATATATGTATTCTCATACAAACAGCCTCCACAGATAAGCTAGCTGCTCACGCTGTTCTCTGCGTACCTTCAAAGTGAAACCGAAGAACGGTACCTGAATGTCTTTAGTGTAAAATATATACATTGTCAAGAGCACAATTCCTTTCATAAAGAATATGCTGCTTTCCTGGAATTCTGTATGGTTTCATACACACCATACCTGGTAGGTCCTACATACATGCAGTTTATTTTCCTTTTTAAAAAAAATCCAGCACTAAACTTTGAACACAAGCGCACAGAAAGACGTGACGGGATGGGCACAGTACTCCAACTAAGTTTGCAGTTCATCAGTTCACTGTTTCCAGGATTGGCCCACCACAGATCAGCGCACCAATCCTGCAGCCAGTGTATGGTCACAGCAAAGCAAGCGATCTTTGAGCTAGTGCCATGCGTTTAGAAAAAAAGGGCTATATCGCACAATGAGGGTGTTTCAAAATGATCGATCCAACTTTGATCGCATATATGTCAGAAATAGGGACAGATAGAAAGGTGCAGCTAGCGTTATAATCTTCACACACACCTAAAGTTTTAGTAGCCGTTTAACAGAGTTAAATGCGTGTGCCATCTGTAGCAAGCATGATATCTAAGCGATATTCCAGTTCCACCCATGTCCTCCATAATTTGTTCATGTGCTGCTTGGTGTATGCTCGCAGTTCCCGCAGGTCCCACAACGGGGTCTTGAAGACCACATCCTGGAAATGTTGGCATAGAACAAAACTTTAGGTGTGTGTGAACATTGTGCTGCAAACCACACCTTTCTATCTATCCCAATTTCTTACTTGTACGCAATCAGCCATTGCAGATGTACTCTGTCAGTTTTTTTTTTCTTGCTGTCTCACTATTGAATGTGGTCATTGTAGTGCACTCTCAATTCTAATGAGGCAAGTGTCTAACGAGGCATTTCTCAGGTGATTCTGTAGCGTTTGACGCAGCGTGCGCATCGCAATATCGGTGTCATACGCACTTTGCACTTTCGAACGCAATCGACCCGATCGGGATCGAATTTCTCGACGGTGACTGACTCTTTTCTCAACAAGCGCGAGTGAGCCAATCGCGACCGACCAATCGCGACCGATCACGATCGGGCTCTATCTCGATCTAAAGTGCACCATGTGACAACACAACTAAGTACGACGTGCGCGAACTTCCAAGGCATGCCGACTTTGTTCGTATGGTACACTTCGCCGAAACAATTTCGCGACAAGTGGAAAAACTGCTGTCAAATGGCTAACTGCATAGGCGTATTTTGATTACCTGCAATGCACATTCCAAGCTACAGGACTGCGTCAACGATGCCAGCGCCTGAACAGCGTGCTTCTGGAGGGCCTCAGTCTGCAGGAATTTCACGACAGCCGCAGGAGCTTTGCAGGTAACCAAGTCCTCGCGGCATTCGGGAGTGTTGGCGAGGATTCTGTAAGCGTTCGAGACATTTTAAACAGAGTCGAATCGCACGACGCAACGCCAACACACGCTACGAATATCGGAAGCGAAACTAAAGGTGCGCGTGGCTTGGATGGCCGCCGCCCACTTACCTTACTGCGCGCAGCGCTGTAACTTGACTTTCGCATGACGTCGGTGAGGTGAGGAATGTGACTATGTGCTCGACAGCCTTGCAGCTGTGAATCTCTTTGGCCCCTCGACTCGTCATCGCTACATTGGCGAGTCCCCGGCAAGCTCGGTTCCGGACGCTCTCTTTTTCGATGCATGACAAGATTCTCGCTGGAAGAAAAGCTTACTCCTCAGTACGAAAATCGCGCGAATTGGAGTAGACTTACACTAGCGCTGTGTACAGAGAACGAAATGAGAGGTTCTTACCAATACTCCGACAGCCACCTCGCCTGATGACCTTAAAAGGAAGCAAAAATAAAAACATCAGCAACCGATACCGCGGTAGCGGAAGGCCGCTAGACACTGCAGTCAAATCGTACCTCTTCGCGTGCTTTATCAACTAAGCAGCAGTTGGCGAGTATGCTAAGACATATATCCGAGTATTTAGGCTTTTCCAGGAGCCCGAGGAGGGCCGATATTCCTCCGAGAGCGCAGAATTCACAAACAGCTGCGGAGTCCTTCCGGCAGTGCTTGGACACTTCAACAAGCGCATTGAATGAGGTAGAGAATGAACCCGAGGTAACCTTCGCAACAAGATCGCTTAGAAGACTCTTTAAGCTCATAATAACACCGAGTATTTCAGCTACTCCGTATCATTATCCCCTATTTCGCGAAATTATTTATGACGACGACCTGCCCCAATCGAGACAACCCAATGTTACGAGCCTGCAAACGTTTCGGCCCTAATTTAGAGCACGTGTACAACCATAAAATGTTTCACTTTATTTGAAACCATGGCAAATGATGCTTTACCACTGCATGTTTATTTTGTGGTAAGTTATTTTATAGCTTGTTATCTTATTTAAAAGGCGCTTTGTAGAAGTAATGTTTAACGTTCAGTGGCGCGCGTTTTAAATGTGTGTTTTCGTGTGATGGTGATGATGTCCTCACTCTGATGGCGCTCACCCACAAAGGAGGATGGGCCAAGAACCGGGTGGCAGGATCTTTAAGCTAAAGACCTATGGAGCTAATAGCAAACACTGGAACTTTAGACTAAAACTAAAACATAGCTAATAAATGAAAATGCTAAACGAGCAAACAGTCAGACTGTCTGATGGGATATTGACGGATATAACCGACGGGTTCGGAAGTTCGGAACCAATAATACAACAGTGAAATACTACAGTGAAACCTCGGCTATACGAATCTCACGGGACCACCAAAACTATTCGTATCATCCAAGATTAATATCACCAGAAAGCATGGAAAATTAGCATGCGACAAAAGAAAGCTGGCGTACATTTTCATTTATTGTTTTTCAGGGCCGCAGCAACGTCAGGAAGAACCCTGAACGATTGTCAGTTAAGTTTTTAAATGTCGGCAATCATACCAGCACTCTTAAATATACGGCCCGTACGCGCGTATTTAATTAATGAACCAGGTGCGTTGTGACCCGCGACAGCAGTAGCCCCTTCCAAATTTTAGTATGCATTTTTGCATCACACCAGAGTACTGCAGCGAAAGTAACGAAAGAAGAGCTTTGACGCGATGGATCAAGGCCACAAAATTGCAGAACCACGGTCCTGTGTTATGATTTTGTTATCGCGGAGGTGTTGGGGATGGTTTTTTTTTTTTTGTAGATTTATGGCCGTGCCCGTACAAGTGCGACCTCAACGGTCGCGCATGTTGACATTGTGAGGCCTGGCTCCTTCGCCAAGACCGTCCTCCCCTTCTTTCGGTCCTCGTCCACCCTTCATAGGATGTCTGATGCACGAGGCAGGCACGTGTAAACACAGTACAACGACAGCAGCCCGCGTCGACGTGTTAGAAAAAAAAAGCATGGCGCTAATGTCATCTGTAATCTAAACGCGAAGGCACACGGAGGCACATAAGAGCCTCAAAGATTCGCGCACACATTCTCGAAGACCGTGACGTGTCTTTGAAGGTTTATTCTGACTGTAAGAATAGTGTTTTTCTTACACCGTGATTCTGACGATTTGGCGGTGCGGCGCGCATGCCCACGCTTGCGTTCCCGCGCTCGCACGTGCTTGGCGCGTCTTTCGCGACAGCGCGGACAGCACCACTTCGTACCTTGGCGGTAGCGTATGTTCGTATCAAACGTCGCTGGGTGAAAATCGGTTCGCAACAACCGTACTCCATTACATTGCAGGCCAATGGGCCTTGGCCGGGACCAACAAAAATTCGTACCACCCCGAAATTCGTATGAGCTGTGATCGTATCACCGAGGTTTCACTGTATGCACTAACATGGCAATCTTTTAGGGGCGAAGCACCTTAGGATCTAGCTTTGTCGTCGACTCTCACTGTCCGCTGTCACGGTATGTAGAAAACTGTTGCTATAGTCGAAGCATACGTGTGTATGTTGCGATTACGATTGTAAAGTCTCACATAAAAGTCATATGCAGCACTCAAAATACTCCTGAAATATCTTAAAGGGCTGGTGGCACCAAATTTGTGGCTTGCGCGTTCTTTGATGCAAGCGTTTCCTATAGCTCCAGGAAGCATAATACACGCACCAAGATTCATGTATTCTCGCTAAATAATTTAATATCGCCTTTTTATGTGGACAACTTTCGGTTTCGGTTCATTGGCGCCGAGGTGGGGAAGTGACGCAGCAGTGTAGGGGGCTTGGTCACGTGACCACACAAGGCTGTGACGCACTTAGTCGGGAAGCGATTGAAACTCGGCGAGCGATGCAGTAACCGATGCTTTGCCGGTACGTACAACGTTTATAGATACGTTTATAGACAATAAGTATCTATAAACGCTGGGTACGCACGTTGCAGAGGTGGCGGAGGTCCGGAGGTCACTCACGTCACTACAGCTGATCTGGTGTGACGTCACTACAACTTTCGAGCTACGTCAGTGTTGGCGCTCTAGCGATGGTCTCGATCAGGAGAATGGGCATTTAGGTACACTTTGGAAGTGAATTAAAATATATTCTAAACGTTTTCTGTGTCCGACCCTTCGTGTGGAGTGCCCTTGCGTACTGAGGAAACCCACAACAGGCTTGTTATAGCCTCGAAATTTGATGACACCAGCCCTTTAATAAAAATGAAATCGAATAATAATAAAGGCGCTATGTCCCCGAAATAAACAAATCCGGCTATCACAATTCTGAAGGATGTGCGCAGTGGGATGTGGTAGGTGTCGTGCCTGACAGTTTGTCTTCAACGAGAAACCTTGAAGAAATGCTTTCGGAAGAGCTTGTGTCGGAGACACCTTTAGAAGTCCGCGGCATTTCCTTCTCAAAGGCGAAACATATATCTGTATGTTGCGATTACGATTACGAAACAAAGTACAAGAACAAACCTTTTATACTAGTCGGCGACTTCAACGTAGACATTATGGACAGCGACTGGTCTATGCAGTATATGATGTCTCGATACACTCTACGATGCATTTCATATGACTGGAAACAACCAACAACCACCTGAGGGACATGCATAGACCTTGTCTTTCCCAACTTTAGATTAGATCCACTCGAAGAACCATTGGCTCTCCACTTCACAGACCACAAAGCAGTAATAAAAATAATGAAGGGATCGAAAACAGAATCCAGAACTCAAGACGATATACGAATTATAACAAGATGATTAAAATAGAAGAGCATTAAAGAGGAACCAAATAAATACATTTGTATATGTATACACTTTATGTCACTCAATTTACATTCTCAGTGGCAACGCGCGGGTGACGTACGGTGACATACTGGTGGTACGATACCCAATGCTTCGCCAGTCTTCATGATGCACATTAGTGGAGACACAGTGCTTTTTGTTTCTTTTATGTAATCAAACACCGCAGAGCAGATACCCCTGTGACTCTAACCTAATGTAGTGCCGCCAAATGATATAATTGCCGCAATATTTATTTCGAATCCTAAATTTGGAGTGGAGCGACCAGGTATTTTCTTCTAGGACATCGGCGACAGAATAAGGAGAAATGGTCTATTGTTTCTATTTCCTTGCAAGACTGACATAACGGTGACGCCTTAAGACCACCCCTATGTAAGTAATAAATAAACTGCGGAATTCTGCAGCGTAATCTGGTGTAAATAACTTATTCTACAAACCATGATACACACCATTGTCTATTCCAGCAAAATCGTAGATGTGCGAAGACTCTGAATTTATCCAACGATAATTTACCTATTTCATTATGCAAACAAGCATTTCTAAAACTTAAGGCTGTCGCGTGAGCCGTATCAGATAAAATTGGGATAAAAGGTCCGCTAAGAGATCGTTGGGACGCGTGTGCGCCAGGTAGAGAAAGACAACCGAACGGCGTCAATCCCAACTCTCTCGCCTTTTCCTTCCCCGCGTGGTGAGGGAGTTGAGTAGGCGAGGGAAGAACCGGTTATGGAGAGGAGGACAGCCGCGTCTTCCTTGCTTGCTTTGTCGGTAGCCACCACAAGATATTGCGGCTAATGAGTCCGCCATCTCATTCAGGTATATCCCGCGGTGGCCTAGTACCCATAGCAGCTGAATTTCTTGCATTAAATGACGAAACATGCTAATGAGTGTTAAATTTGTTGCCGAAGAGAGTGCAGAACATAGTGAAAAAGAATCTGTAATTATAACTGCTTCTCATTCGCTTGAAGGAAGTTTGCGCAGTGCTAGAACAATAGCAAATAATTTTGCTATGAATATAGGTGTATAATCGGGAAGTCTAACCGAAAAAGACTATGTCAAGAGAAGCTAGGGGAGAAGATGCCTACCCCAGCGTTTTCGCCAGTCGCAATTATATTGTTTATTGTCAGGTGAGCAAAGTAATCTTGTCACTGATAATTTAAAAATCGAAATGGCATTTTTTTGCCATTAGAAGGGAGATGTTATCAAATTCTATGTGAAGGCCTGAATTAAGTGAACTTGTCGAGCTAATATTTCTTTTTTATTTTTACGTTCAGTGGTTGTAGCAGCACTTGAAGGAATATAACATGTGAGGTGTGTAATCGCGACCATTGTGTTTCAAAAAATAAGCTCGGTTATTTAATAAAAACGTAAAATCATTGTAAATCATGGTCTCTGAGGCGAATTGTATGTGTGAACAGTTAGTATTTTGAATCTATTTAACAAAGATGGTATTCCCGCTTCCATACACAACACATTGTTTGCAACAAACTTGGTAAGTCCAAGGTACAAGCTCAAAACTTCCCATTCCTAATAGTATAAAGGGTGCCATTTTATAAATCGTGCTGCCAGAAAATAATACGCACCCGAATTCCATGATAGGTCGCACGTATATTTTATTAATCATTATCCATATATCTCTTCGCAAACCCGTTTTCCTGGTTCCGAGCTTTCGTAGCCACCACAGAGCCAACTTGGTCGATGTGAGTTCTCCAAATTAACGTTCCATTATATACGATGCCTAAAGCTTTCGGAAAATCGACCTGGGGAATGATCTCTTGCCCATACATCAGTGAGATGTTTATATGATCTTAAAACGGAAGAAGCGCGCCTTTGTCTAAGTTTAACGTCATGTGGTAAAGGGATCAATGAATAATTTTTGTCGGGTTAATTTCCCTTCCACTTCTTCGAGCGTCAAGACGTTGCCTTCAGGCTCGTGAAATGGCGGGTCGACGAGAGGAAACACTAAATCAGAGTAGCGAGCTGGTAACATTAATAAAATTGTTAATGATTATGACACTCCCGACGAATGAGAAATGCGAGCGCAGCTGTACACATGATTTCATTTGGCGATCTGGTGACGCAAGGTGGTATCAACTTTTATTTGACTAAAAGTCTGGTACCTCAGGGTGGCTCCACGCGGGAAGCGACTCGGCCCAGGAAACGATGGCCAACTGTTTCTCCCGGTCGGGACTTCTGACGAGTTCATCCCGTGTTAATCTTGAGGGACCTGGTAGGAGCCATTTTGGAGGGGGGAAATCCCCACAAGATGTGATCTTGGGTAGCTATAGTGCATTTGGACTATAATTTTGCCAGTTTGGTTCGAATTCTCCGTTCGGGATAATTGCCAGTATATGAGGACGGGTGAAAGAATGCGTTTGTAGCGGCGAAGGGATTATGGCCTGCGCTCTCGTGAGGTCGTCATCTGGCAGAGGGTAAAGCTTCCGTTCGTTCTTGCAGTAATTTGTGGCATCGTTATAAGAAATCGGCGCCTCACCTGGGAAAACAGGGCCTCCCGGTTTCTTAGACCTGGGGACGCACGATGCGCCTCCTCATTCCCCAGTTTCCCCGAGTGGGTATAGAACCCACACAGCTCGACGGATGCGTCGCCCCGGTCTTTTTCATGGATCCTTGCCGCAGGGACGGCTACGCTTCCTTTAGCGAAATTTGTTATTGCTCGTTTAGAGTCGCTTATGACCGCCCGAGCGGAAGCGCTCGTGATAGCCAGCGCGATGGCAGTTTCTTCCGCCTCCAAAGCGGATGTGACTCTGGAAGCAGTGTTTAAGATTAGCCTCTCTCCGGTCACTACAATCACTACGTTGTCACCACACTACACTCTCTACACTGACTTACTCAGTTGTACACAGTTGGGCCCTGCGCCCAAATTTTACACATGTAGTTTTACGCTGCAACGCGTTCCTTATCGTCCTGAGACGAATGCAAAAAGAATTTCGCAGATAGACCCATGCAAACAAAAGGTATTGAACTTCCAAATTCAATACAGTAAAACCTCGGTGATACGAATCTCGCGGGGTTACCAAAAATATTCGTATCATCCGAAATTCGTATCACCAGAAAACATGAAAAATTGGAATGCGACAAAAAGAAGTTGGCATACGTTTTGATTTAGTGTTTCTCTGGGCCGCAGTGACGTCATGAACAGCTCTGAATGATTGCCAGTAAAGTTTTTAGACGTCAACGGTCATACTTGTACTCGGAAATATACAATGCACGCGCGCGTATGTAATTAATGAACCAGATGTGTTGTGCCCCGTGACCGCTGGTAGCCCATTCCTAATCTTACTATGCTTTTATGCATGATACCAAAGTACTGCGGCGAAAACGATTTAAGAAACGCTTTGCACACGATAGATATATAGGCCAAGCTCCTTCGCCGAGACCATCCGCTTCGTCTGTTGGGGTCTTCGTCCACCTTTAATGGGACTTCATGACGGACCCGTAGCCCAAGTTTCAGTCTTGTTTCATGGAACGTCTGATTGCGGGGACATGGCTTGCATCGGCGTGGCAGGCACGTGTTAACACAGTGCAAAGACGCTGCTGCCCCGAGCACAGGAACGCGCTTCAACGCGTCGGAAAAAAAAGTGCGACTTCAACGTCATCTGTAACCTAAACGCGAAGGCGCCTAAAGGTCTCCAAGATTTGCGCGCACTATCTCGGAGGCAACGACGCACCGCTGATAGTCGCGCAGCACGCATGCCCGCGGCCGCGCGCGACTGCCGCGTCTTCCGCGACAGCGCGGGCAGCACCCGTTCGTACCTGTGCGCTAGCGTACGTTCGTATCAAACGTCGCGGGGTGCAAATCGGTTCGCAACAACCGTACTCCAATATATTGCAGGCTAATGGGCCTTGGCCGGGACCACAGCAAAATTCGTATCACCCCGAAATTCGTACGAGCCGTGATCGTATCACCGAGGTTTCACTGTATATAAAAGCAGATGACAGAAACTGGCATACCTTGTGGCTTTGTGCTACAAACGAGTCGTTGTCTACAGGGGCGCAGCCGGGGGGGGGGGGGGGGGGTTGGGGGGTTTCAAACCCCCCCCGGAATTTTTCAGTTTTGCTTGCGTATATATACACGCACACATCAAACGCACGCACGAACATACATAAAGTATGGTTGAACCCCCCCCCCCCCCCCCCGAAAAAATTTTCTGGCTACGCCCCTGGTTGTCTATTTTCCCTTTTCGTATTTCACACACACAGCCTGGTTTCAGCTGCTTCCAATTAAAAGCCGGCTTATATTTCGCTGTACCGGAACGCTTCAGAGCACATGGTGACCGTCCTGCTGCAAGCGGGCCCTGTACTTTCTGACGGATTCGGTGCAGTGGCGTAGCCAGGGGGTGGTGCACCAGGCCCGTGCCCCCCCCCCCCCCCGAATTTTTTATTATTATTCTTTTTTGCCGTGGGATACAGAGCGCAAAATGACACTCCACCACGCTTACCTGCCAGGAGCCCACGTCGGATCAAGGGCGTGCCCCTCCCCCCCCTCACCCCCCCCCCCCCCCCCAACCGAAAAAATTTCGGTGCCACACAATTTAGCAGACGACTCGATGTTGATAAATGGGAGGTGAACACACGCCTTTCCACCACCAGAAACGATGAGCTGCTGCAAAGTGGAAGAACATCGGACGCGAGCTCCAACGAGGAAGCGATGCGCCATGCTTTGTTACGTACGAAGAGAAGCCGCTAAAAGTTCCAGACGCCGCCGATACCGATGCCACACGAAGACGACGGGGAGTACACTATAACGGGGAGTAGACGGCGACGAGCGCCATGCAGGAACGCGGATGGATCATCATCATCATTCGGTGGAATGAGAAACTATTTGAGTAGAGAAACGCGCGTGTACACCAAGGAGGTTAAACCTCCTTGGTGTACACAAACCTCCTTGGTACAAGTAGACCATTCGACAGCGCTACCGGTGTAGCACGAAAATTGAAATTGAAACTGATGCGCAAATCGGAGTATTTTTCGCAGCTCTAACAAGTATTAAACACCTCACAATTTGTAAATTCCTCACAATGATTAAATCGCAAGCGTGCGCAATGTATTCATTATTTTCAACCAGTCAAAGTGAACAGCGTTGGCTGAGCGATACCTCAATTCCGGCAGCAGGAATCGTTGATGTACGACGCTGCAGCTAGCGCAGAAACCCACCGTTCGGGAACAAATTAAAACGTGAAAAGCTTCTTTCTCGCCTATTTTGACTGGTGCCACAGCACTCATCAAGACCCATAGCAAGCAAACGGCCGATAAAAAGGGCATGCGTAATTTGGGTCCAAAACCCTTTTAAAGAGCAGGGTTATGGCCACGCAGACTTTTGACGATAATGGCGGCCGAAGACCCCTGATGCTGCACTCCAAGAAATGTTTACTCCCATCTTTACCTCAGGAACGCCAGGGGCCAAAGACAGGTCATTGTGAGAAGGACGTCGTCACTTCAGTTCAATTTTTTTTTTTTCATCCATTGTGAAGCACGTCGTCTGAACTGGGGGGGGGGGGGGCTATGATGATGATCATGTTCTATCTACGACACACGGCAGACCTGGACCCTAACAGCTGCTGCTGCAAAAATCTCCGGTTCCCGTGGGAATCGAACGCAGGAATTCTGCGCAGAAAGCAGGCGTTCTACCACAGAGCCAAGCCCGTGCTCGAGATCGCTGCGGAAAAAAAAAACACAGAAAAATTATATGAATGTTATGTAGAGCAAGCTGTGTCATTTTCCTTTTACGTTTTTTTTCCGGTTCTTCACAATGCTCTGTCAAAAAGGCCCCTTGGTTATTTTCTCGATGCGGCATCCACCTACTACCCCCCACCCCCCACGGTGGGGATCAGTAGAACCTTTGCTGTTAGAAGCATCATCATCATCGCCACTGCAGGATTGAAAGCGCCCCTTGCGGACGGCAGGCTTTACTATAAATGCAAGGGCACGGCCGGTCTGGAGGCGCTGGAAGCGCGCGTTCGAGCGAGTGCGCGCCTCCAGACCGGCCGTGGCAAGGGTCCGATGTTTCCCGCTGACGTGGCTAAGTGCAAGCATAGTCGGGACTATGGTGCAAGTGACCCAAGACGTGCGTACGGGCAGCTCGAGCGGTCAGCAGCATCAAGAAAGCGACGACCACGGTAAGAGAGCGACCACGCTAAGCGCGTGGTTCATCGGGATTGACTATAATCGCGTTTTATTACTTTTAGCTCTAGGCGTGAGTTCGCACTCTCAGCATCAGCACCACTGGACCGCTTCCATTTTCCACTTCTGTCCATCCGCGAGCTGCTAGAGCCACGGGGATATAATTCTACCACCGTGCAGGATGACGCACGCGCAGTGGCGACAAACGCTAACGCAAAGCTTTGCGTACGCTATTCTAAAATTCCCTTGTCGCACAATTGCGTCCGTCTTTTCTACGAAAAAAATAAAACAAAACCCCTTCATTTTGTACAGGAAGCTCTTTGAAACAGGACGCAGCACAAACCAGTGAGATAATTATATTTGTTTAAACTTAGACGCTGTCGTTTCGCGTTTTCGCACACTTGAAAAAGTCCCGCCTTTCTCGTGCACCTCAAACGCTGCGCCTGCGTCTTCAGGTGGGCGTCCGTCTCATTCTGGTTCTTCCGTCTACTCGCCTAAAAACTTGTGACGAATTTTACCTGCAAATGAACGTCTATACTTCGTTCCATACGTAAGGTGCAACGCTGCAGAGGCTAGCGAGACTTCTTTGCAGCAGACGCGTTCGCACCAAGGAATAGTCCAGTTATTTTACCACCCGTAATATTTCTTTTCGTCTTTAGGCTGAGTGATAAATAGCTTTAGAATGGGGTACGCAAAGCCTTGCCTTAGCGTTCGTCGCCACTGCGCGTGCCTCATAGGCTATCCTCGTGGGTACGCGCGTTGAGTGACGAAATGTAACACAACGAACGCTATCTTTGCGTATATATCATTTTCTGAAACTGCCTACTGAAGATGCTTTGTGCCTCGGATATAAACGAGGCCCGTTATGTGGTTGTAAATAAGTTGTTCTGGACCGCCTAGCGCATCTTTGTTTTTGCTTTTTCGCGTTCCATTTGCAGCCCGTCGCGACGCATCACGCCCGGGTTCGTTCTCAGCAACGTTTTTAGAACCAATACAGTTTCACTCTAGTTTCGCAGCTCCGCTCACGTTCCGGCACACGCGGCCGACGCGTGAACTTACAGCGCTGCTGTTCCATTTTACTTCACCTACCGTGGCCCCCGGGATCGGATACAGGAACGCACCGTTGCTCTCAATGGCGCGTTGCCGAAGCTAATCGCGGAGGCGACGCACCTGCCGCAGCGATCTCAGACGCGTGAAGGCTGTTTCACATGCCGCGATTGCAGCAAAGAAAATCGCTCGGTTCGCTCTATTCGCAACCGCCGCTAATGGCGGTTTCGTTTCACATGGACAGCGAATGGTCTGCGATTTTCGCTCTGCGACTGGCGCGGCGCGCAAAGTTGCTTGCTGCCGTTGTTCGTGGCAGACACTGCATAAATTTCGAATGTAATGTAACAATCTGGCCGTAATGATATTCTTAACTTTTCATCACCGGTAGCGAAGAGCACGCCTGTCTTGTCATTTAAAAACACTTTACAATCTAAATTCACTTGGGAATACGCAACGACGGCCACAACCAAAACAAACTCGTTGGCGCAATTTCGACGGCTCGGCCGAGCCGGTGCTATTTCGAAGGGTTCAGACCGAAAAATCGCTCTGCCGCTGCGAACAGAGCGAAAAATTTCCAACATGTTGGTCGCTCGCCACTGACCGCTGCGGCGGGAGCGAACGATCATTTTTTTTCGCTGCGAGCGAATTCGCTGCCTGAAAATCGCTACTTTTTGAGTCATGTGAAACGGCCTTGAGGAGTAGCCGCTTGCGACGCGTTGCGCGTTTCTCTGTGCTCGCTTTCTCCGTACTCTGTGCGTGATTGTTTGCGAACGGTGATCGCCTGGGAAGCAGTTCTTTCGATTTAGCGTGTGTGAAAGCGACAAAGCTGAAGAATGCCATCTTGTTGCGCGTGTTGAACGAGCGGCTCGGAAACGAACACCGGTCATCACTTCTCCGAATCAGAGCAGGGACTTGCAAGAAATATTGTTACAAGAATGTTTCACACTGCCGAAGCAAGGAAGGCACCAAAGAAGACGACGTGATGTTGCTGTGTGCGGCACGCTCTCCGCAATCTTGTCTAACGCTTAAGCGTTGTGTAAATATATTGTAAATACGCACTGCTTCCCTGTGTGCCTTCACGTAATATTTTGGTGGAGGTGCTGGGTACCAACGCACAACGGAGCTCCGCAGCGGCCGCCAAGTCGCCACTTCAAACATGTCTACCGGCAGGGATCCTGCGTCAACAGCCGCGCCCACCGTACCAACGGCGCCCACCTCGCCTGTGGTCATTGTGGCCGCTCCACCCCGTGATCCTGGCAATTTTTCGGGCACTGACGGCGAGGACGTAGATGAGTGGCTTCAACTCTACGAGCTCGTGAGCGAAAATCACGACTTTGATGCTGGCAAACCTTATATTTTACTTGAAAGGAACGGCCAAGGCATGGTTCAACAACAACGTGGAAGAGCTCACAAGCTGGAGCGTATGTAAGACCAAGTTACGCGAGGTGTTTGGCCAATCTGCCGGCTGCAGGCGAGCCGCCAAGAGAGAACTTGGTATGCGTGTCCAGACGTCCACGGAGTCGTACCTCCATGGCGTATATTCAGGATGTCTTGACCCTTTGCCGTAAGGTTGATGCCACCATGGCAGAAGCTGACAAGGTAGCGCACGTGCTCAAGGGCATCGCGGACGATGCATTTAACCTCCTTGTGTTCAGAGGCTGTTCGACCGTCCAAGATGTCATGACTGAGTGCCGACGCTTCGAAGAGTCCAAAAGCCGTCGCATTGCCCACCACTTCGCCCGTCTTCCTAACACTGCTGCGACATCAACGTGTGAGGACCTTCGTATAGAGACCCAACCCACCCCCCTGTTCGGTGACATTACCAGAATCGTTCGACGCGAAATTGAAGCTATATCGCCTGCAACCTTGAGAGCCCTGGCACCCAGTGATCCTCAGCCGACCATATCTCTCATACAGACGGTTGTGCGCCAAGAACTGGCAAACGCGGGCCTTCAGACGATCTGCTCTGTGCACCGTCCCGACGTGGTCACTCCGCCTACCTCGAGCCCTCCGCCTACTACCGCCGCCCTGCTCCGAGTAACCGTGACCCAAATGCGTGGAGGACGCCTGACGACAGGCCCATTTGCTTTCGATGCGAACGAGTGGGACACATTTCGCGTCATTGCCGAAGCACTTGGACCTCTCCATCGCGGACAAGCTTCAACTTCCACTCATCAGCCCGTACTTCTAACCAAGTACCGCCACGCCGCGACGACTCAGCAAATTACGTCCCGACCACTACGACCACCGCCCAGTACAGCCGCTCGCCTTCCCCACGACGTAGAGTTTCCCAATCCCCTCCGCCACGTCGTTCCTCGTCCCCGTCCTACACCCGACGCTATCCTTCGGGAAACTAACGGGTGCAGCTCCTGGAGGTGACGCTGCTGGTACGACCTGCCCTCAAATTCCTCTGTTGACGCTCCCTACCAATCAGAACCTGATCGATGTTGAAGTGGACGGTATACCTGTTACGGCTTTGGTTGACACTGGCGCCCATATTTCTGTTATGAGCTCTAATATTCGTGACCGTTTAAAGAAAGTCCTCACTCCAGCCCCTTCACGCAGTGTTCGTGTTGCTGAAGGCGGTGCAGCTACCGTCATTGGCGTCTGCACAGCGCGCGTTACTATTGCCGGCCACCAAACTTCCGTTCTCTTCACCGTTCTCACCCACTGCACCAATGATGTTATCCTCGGTCTTGATTTTCTGTCTGCCCATTCCGCCCTTATTGACTGTTCCGCTGGTACTGTGCAACTTGACCTGCCGTGTCCGACTGATCCGCCCTCTGTCGCCCAAGGTCGCCTCGCCTGTGCTCTGCTGAACATGTCCGTTTGTCACCGCAAACAGTGACCTGCATCGCCGTAGCGCCCTCGCCACCTGTACCTGATGGCGACTATGTGCTCGCGCCCATCACGTCCATTCTCTTGACACACAGTGTTACGTTTCCGCACACTGTTATTCACTTACGTGAAAACCGTGCTTGCATTCCTGTGCTCAATTTTTCTCTGTGTCCACAAGTGCTCCCACGCGGAATTGCCCTCGCCTTGCTGACGCCCTCTGACGAATGCGTTATCTCAGCTTTGTTCCCCTATGATGTTGCTCCCTCCAACTACAAGCCTGCCCGGTCTTCTCTAGCAAGTCCGTCTCCTGATGTGGAAAAAATGATCGCGCCACACCTTTTGCCGCACCAAGCTGACGCGCTCTTTTGCCTCCTTCAATCATACTGGGACGTATTTGACTTTTGTGACCGTCCACTAGGGCAAACCTGTGCTGTGAAGCACCGCATTAACACCGGCGATGCCTCACCGGTCCATCGAAGGCCATACCGCGTATCTCCAACTGAGTGCCACATAATTCAAAAGGAAGTCGACAAGATGCTCGCCAAAGACATAATTGAGCCATCCTCTAGCCCATGGGCTTGCCCTGTAGTTCTTGTCAAAAAGGACAACAGTTGGCGATTCTGCGTAGACTACCGACATCTGAACAAGATCACTAAAAAAGACGTCTACCCGCTACCGCGCATTGACGACGCCCTGGATTGCCTCCACGGCGCTAAGTACTTTTCCTCCATCGACCTTCGGTCAGGATACTGGCAAATTGCTGTCGACGACATGGACCGCGAAAAGACCGCTTTTGTGACACCAGACGGCCTTTACCAGTTTAAGGTCATGCCTTTCGGGTTATGCAACGCTCCGGCCACCTTCGAGCGGATGATGGACACTCTCTTGCGCGGGTTCAAGTGGTCAATTTGCCTGTGTTACCTTGACGACGTTATAGTCTTTTCCCCGACCTTTGAAACGCACCTCGAACGTCTTTCCTGCATCCTTTGTTTTTCGCAATGCCGGTCTCCAACTGAACTCATCCAAGTGCCACTTCGGACGACAACAACTAACCATGTTGGGCCATCTTGTCGACTCCTCTGGCGTACGCCCTGATCCTGATAAAGTTCGAGCCGTGCAGAACTTCCCCGTCCCGACCTGCACGAAGGATGTCCGCAGCTTTCTCGGTCTCTGCTCGTACTTTCGACGTTTTGTGAACAATTTTGCGGACGTCGCACGCCCTCTCACCGACTTACTGAAGAAAGATGTCCCGTTCTCCTGGGGCACTGCGCAGGCTACGGCGTTCTCTACACTCATCACGTTGCTAACCACACCACCTATTCTGGCTCATTTCGACGTTTCCGCCCCAACAGAAGTCCGCACCGACGCCAGCGGCCACGGAATCGGTGCTGTATTGGTCCAGCATCAAACCGGGTGCGCCCGTGTTATTGCCTATGCCAGCCGTCTCCTCTCCGCGGCCGAACAGAACTACTCAATCACCGAAAGGGAGTGTCTTGCACTCGTTTGGGCGGTAGGCAAATTTCGGCCCTACTTACATGGTCGACATTTCACCGTCACAACCGATCACCACGCACTCTGTTGGCTCTCGTCTTTGAAGGATCCCACTGGGCGTCTTGGTCGCTGGGCACTCCGACTCCAAGAATATAACTACTCCGTGTGTTACAAATCTGGCCGCTTACACCATGACGCTGATTGCTTGTCCCGCAATCCAGTGGACCCTCCTGAGGATTTGGATGAAGCGCCACCATGTGTACTCTCCATCTCCGCTTTAAGCAACATCCGTGATGAACAGCGTCGAGATCCCGTCTTATGTGACATAATTGAGAAGCTTAATTCTCCGACACCCGATCCGTCTACCCGACTGTTTGTGCTTAAGGACGGCACATTGTACCGTCACAACGTCCACACCAATGGACGCGAACTGCTCCTTGTCGTACCTTCTCATCTACGTGCGAGCGTTATCGGCCAGCTACATGACGCCCCCACTGCCGGTCACCTTGGTGTTTCTCGGACGTACGACCGTGTACAACGTCGATTTTACTGGCCCTGCCTTCATCGTTCTGTCCGCCGCTACGTCGCCGCATGCGACCAGTGCCAACGCCGGAAGAAACCTCCTATGAGTCCCGCCGGACTCCTCCAGCCACTTGATGTTCCCTTTGACCCGTTTTTCCGAGTTGGCCTGGACCTCCTAGGTTCTTTTCCTGCATCTATTTCCGGAAACAAGTGGATAGCTGTCGCGACGGATCACACAACCCGGTACGCCATTACACGAGCTCTACCAACCAGCTGTGCCACGGATATCGCCGATTTCCTCCTGCACGACGTCATCCTTCATCATGGTGCCCCACGCCAACTCCTCACAGTTCGTGGACGCTATTTTCTCTCCAGAGTTATTGATGACCTGCTTCGCTCTTGCGAGACGAAACATAAATTTACGACGGCCTACCACCCACAAGCTAATGGACTGACTGAACGTTTCAACCGGACTTTAACTGATATGCTCTCTATGTACGTCTCCTCCGACCATCATGACTGGGACGTTGCATTGCCCTTTGTTACATTTGCATATAATTCCTCACGCCACGATACCGCTGGTTTTTCACCTTTCTATCTTTTGTTTGGCCGCGACCCAACTTTACCTTTTGACACCATCTTTCCGGCAGCCGTCGATGTGCCGACTGAATACGCCCGTGATCACGGTGTTAGAATAGTTTAGGTGGAGCGACGGCGCATTGGAATGAGGAGAAATCGGGGACCTCTTTCCCTTTCTTGCCGAAAGGAGGCGCGCGCGGGACGGTGGCCATCTGGCTATACCAGCACACACCTGACGCTTCTAATATTCGGCGTTTTAGCGTGTTTAGCGATATCGCAAGGCCCTGTGAGGATTGTGTGGTATTGTAATATCATATACATAAGTTAGATATAAAGACTTAGTAGTGTTTTATGCATGACGGTTCGGCATGCGGCGTGAAGCTCATAAACACCACCTTCGGCCTCGGCAACACCGTGGCCTAGACGATCGTGCCCGCATTTTGTCTACAAAAGTAAATCTGCAGTTGCGTGACGCGTGTTGAATTCACCCTTCATTTGCCCTCGAAAGATTAAGTGATGTATTTGCGGTCAGCATCATCTAAAGAGCAGGTGTCACGTTAAGGGGCATTTCGCATATGAGATCAAGTGAGCCTTCACAATCTTTTACAACGAACCGCTTATTTGCAAATTCTGTAAACATTTGCGAGAAGACGGATGCTTTGATGTAATGGAACAAAATAACTCTATTTAGGTCTTTCGGGGCGTGCACTAGCACGTGACGCGCCGCTCCCACGTCGGAAAATACAGGATTGAAAGAGAATGCAATGAAGTGGGCGACAGCTTGTGGCCGATGACTACGAAGCCGCTCTTTGACATATTCAAAATAAATAGACTGCAAGACATATACGGTATGGTGCGCCAAGAATTTTATCACAGTATTGGCACGATCTACGAATTTTACATATTTTTGCCTGGAAAAGCTGCTATAGATCGAGTTTTGTATGGTGCGGCTAAATGATACGAAAGAATGTTTCCTCACAAGAACTCTTCCTTTTAAATAACGCTTCACATGATTTTGTGACAAATCGCGCATCAAAATGTTTTTCACAAACAAAATCTGTTGTTTGCAACTCGCGATCCTTCCGTGGAATAGCAGCGGCCACATTTTCAAGCGGTCACTATATCCTTCGGAACAGCGAAAAAGCAAACTTTATCCATGCACGATTTGTAGCCCGAGATGTATCGCGGCACAAAGCACTTCTTGCCCATCTGGACAATATAAGTTGTGTAAATAAGAACACGATGAACAAGGATAAGCAATTTCAAATAGACTAGTATTTGGGCGGCAGGCGTTTCGACTGGCGAACGTATGTGCACGAATGGGGCCTCGTCTGGTTTGGCGTGTTAGTTTTAACGGGTCAGACAGTGACGTCACGGAATATGGTGTCACTCTCTCAACTCCTGTCATTCCCGAAAGAAGAAACTGGAAAGCAAATGGTTAGGACGCTGAAAAAGAAACGGGCACAACCATTTCACGTTTGTGCACCAGAGCAGGGCACAAAGTTCTACTTCTGCTACTGCAACAAACAGCATGTCTGTGACGAATAACGAAAGGCAGAATTAGAATGGCACATGGTGAGTCATGATGGAAATGGTCGGTAAACGGACGTTAACCTTCACTACCACGCGCGAGCCAGCACGTGTAAACGTTGCAAAGGCGGCTGAACGGCTGACACCGTGGGCGGCTGCTTGAATCCATGCGATATGGTGCATGCACAACGATAACCCATGAGAGGAATTTCTAACCTACCATTGTCAAATGTGTTGCTTTCTTCTTACAACAATCATATAGAGAGACGTAACCCCCCCCCCCTCGCACCCGCTTTCTTTTTCAGGGAATACCTTTTTCTTTTTGACTAACTGTGGATAAGGTGCCTGGCTGCTGACCCGAAGGTCGCGGGCACGGTGTTCCGTTGTCGCGGGTTCGATTCCGGCCGCGGCGGTCGCATTTCGATAGAGGCGAAATTGTAGAGGCCTGTGCGATGTCAGTGCACGTTAAAGAGCACCGCATAGTCGAAATTTCCGGAGCCTTTCGCTACGGCGCCTATCATAATCATATCGTGGTTTTGGGACGTAAAACACCAGATGTTCTTATTAACCCAGTTCGTCACGGCGGTCTGAACCAATTTGCCACGGTGGCCTTATTTGCGCACGAGCTAAAATATTTTTGAAATTCGTGTTCACCTGTAAACTCATTATCGCTGTCCGCAGAAGCTATATTTTCTATGTATTTCCATCTGTTGGCTACTGCCACTGAATTTTTTGATGTTGTGCATTTACTTTGAAACCAGATTTGATATGTGCGGTTGCCCTGATAAAAAACAAACGGCCAGCAGTTGAAGAGTTGTCGTAAATGCAGCTTTGTAAGCGACGCGGCCCCCGTTGAAGCGGCTGACCTGAAGCCTCGATACACCTAGCGCCGCCTGTCGGAAAAAACACGAAGCGCGTCCCCGTGTTCGACGAGGAGGCTGCGTGGCGGAGGCGGAACGTCGGTACACCTAAACTATTCTAACACCGTGCCCGTGATGCTATCACCAGAGCTCGCGAAGCACGAGAAGTCGCTCGTCAGCGCATTTTAGCTTCGCAAGACCATCAGAGGCAGCGTTACGACGCCCATCATCGCGACGTTTCTTTTACCCCGGGTTCACTTGTGCTGTTGTGGACCCCGACTAGGCGTGTTGGACTTTCCGAAAAACTGCTTTCCCGATACTCGGGCCCATATCGTGTATTGCGCCAGGTGACCGATGTCACCTACGAGATAGGCCCTCTCGAGTCTACATCTGCCTCCGTTTCGCTGCCTACAGACACTGTTCATGTGTCCCGCCTTAAGCTCTACCGCTCAGCAACACCATAGAAAGCACCGAGACGGTGCTTCACCACCCGGGGGTCATGTTACAAGAATGTTTCACACTGCCGAACCAAGGAAGGCACCAAAGAAGACGACGTGATGTTGCTGTGTGCGGCACGCTCTCCGCCATCTTGTCTAACGCTTAAGCGTTGTGTAAATATATTGTAAATACGCACTGCTTCCCTGTGTGCCTTCACGTAATAGTATCTTCTGAACGCCTAACCCACCAGAATCGTGAAGACTGACTTCGCTACAAGTCGCCTAACCGAGCTCAGGGAATACAAATCAGGTACCTTGATCAACCGTAGTTCGGGTTGTACGCCTTTCTCAGGAAACCGGAATTAATTCGCCCGAAAATTAACAACGGGCCTCTGTTTTACGACTTGCTTAAGATGACAAATCTAAGTACGTGAGCCAGTGTTATTTTCGCCTCCGTAGAAAAATTTCGACCGCCGTAGTCGTGATCGATCCCGCAACCTTCGGGTCAGCAGCCGAGCACCGTAACCACTGTTCCACCGTGGCGGCTAAACAAAGGTTGACGGCAATGGAATATTCGTGTGAGAGGACAGCTAGACGTGTGAGATTGTACCATTGTTATAGGTCACGTTTGATCATATTTTATGTTTATGGAGCATATCTTGTGAAATGATCGCTTTTTGAAACAGTCGAGGTTATAGAAAAAGTTTAAATGTCGGAATCTCGGCCGTCACGGCCGTAGAAAGCTGCAGCGACGATAGGTCACATGGGTGTTGTAGCAGACGACGCGTGAGGCATGATGCAAGATGGAACTGCAGCGCCGCTAGTTCTTGCATCGCCCTTCGAATTGGTTCTACAAACGTTGGTTCTCGGCTCGCACGAGCGGTTACGACGACGAAAGCCCAGCTCGAGACGCGCGTATGGGCACACTGCGCTCGGTTCCACCAGTGCAGCGGCGTTCAGCGCCAACGCGGCCGTTTCCGCGTCCCTGGGGTGATAGCGTTCCCTCTCAGACCACACGCGCGGCTGCTTGTGCAAGCACGGTGTCGTCTGCGTGCGTTCCTCTGCAACTGCTAGCTGGTTTTCAGACCGTCGAATGTTTGGATAAATTTTCTGTGGAGTAATCATTGATAAAGGCAAGCTTCTGTAGGATGGCATGTCATGTAACATAATGTTAAAGAACTTATCGCTTCGGACGGAAGCGTGGTGACATGTCAGTGTGTGTCCCGACCGCCCATCAACGCTCCCTCGCTCGCAGACCATGAAGTTGACAGTAAATAAGCATTTTTATTGAATAACTCGTTTTATATTCCATTCTGTTTTATTGTCTTGAAGTTCTCTCGAAACAGATGCGTCATTGACGCGGCCTGCGACTGCAGAGCAGGCATAGCCGGCTAGTGGAAGCACGCTGCGGCAGTGGCCGTGTACCTGCAGAGATATGGAAAACTGATTTTACCACGAATATTTTGTTATTTAATGCTAACCAAAATATCATACGAGCATGACAAGCGCTAAAAAGATACACCAGCCCTAAAGATATAAACTGTGCAGCGAGTACGAGTAGAACGAATGGAATACTCGTCGCTGTCAAGCCTAAACAACATGCAAAGCACGCATAAATCTTACCCAACCTTTCGTAACGCTCCCATGAGCGAGCTGTTCCAGCGTTCTTGTAAGGGGCTGGAAAAATCGTTGGTAGGCTGGCTGGGTGCTCTTGTTCGCTGGCCTTAGCATTTCCCACGAAATCCCTACTGCAAATTTTGCTATTCTCTGTGGGCTCCCAGTCTGTTCCGTCAACGCTGCGCATGCAATAAGAACTAGAATTAAACGATGTCTTCGCCATACCCGATTCAGTGGGAACAAAAATACATCGCCATTTGGAGACCATGATTAATGGGTGTATCACAATTAAGGCAGGTCTGAAACAATGTTTCATTAAAAGGGCGCTTCTCCCATGGAATAAACGTAACACCCTGCACCGAGTAAAATGACAAGAAGTCTTACTTGACACAGCACAAGTTCTATCCAACGTTGGCGTCTCTCCTTCTTCCAGTGAGCCTTCGGGAAGCGGTAAAGCTTTGTTCCAGGTGAATTGCTGTAGGTATTGCGGCAGCCCACAACACAAGAAACCTTGTTGCAGCGACGCTGAGCCATGCAACGATCGCCAAAAAACAAACACTTCGGAAAACTGCAGGAAAAGACCGAGGAGCTGGCACGAATGCTGTCACCGGCCGCGGCGTTCGAAAGCTTCAATCACCCTAAGGACGCGCGCGCCGCCGCTACAGGCGTTCTCGTCAGCGGGGACGCTCATAGCATCCAGTGTGCCCATACTCACATCTTGCTGACTCAACTAATTGCAAACCTTCCGTAGAGTTGCACCTTATGTATGAAACGGAGTACAACAAGCAGACAAATCAAATGCTACGCAAAGCTTATGCCACGCAGCGATCACTTTCCACAGTTGTACGAAACGCGCGCCGAACCGGACCACTTCACGTAGGAGTACATGCATGTGCAGAAGCTCCACCTCCATAGCTTTCCCTTCTCCTCTTTGCTAAGTTGTCCGCGAGTACAGGACAAAATTTTTTTTGGCAGATTGCAACTGAGGTGCTTGATCATTTTCGATTGTCATTACGCTAAGTTGCGAAACCCCCCTTGGCCCCATGTATCGAAATACGAACTCGCCGTCCGTTGGCTTAAATCGTTGGCTTAAAGGAGTCCTGACACAAAAATTTTCGCCCCGCGTTTTTTTGCTGCAATGTGTTGCTGGGGGCCTGTTAGTCATAACACGGCACATCGTTTACGGCAGCGCGCGACAGATAATTAATTACAAGCTCCTCATTACCGACACAGCCTCAGTTTCGGTTTGACAGAGCTCCAAAAACGGCAAGCCGCCGGGTGCAACTATCACCACCTAGCGAGTGAAACGCTCGGTCATGTGAGCACACAGAACAGTGACGCATTTCCGCGCGGTCTGTCGTCGTCGGGCTCATCGTCGTCTGATGGCGACGATTTTCTTGCGGCGGGGATCGAAGGAATTTTCGACGTGGTGAATCACTTCAGGTTTGACCCGCTGGCGAGGAGCGATTCGTCGGGAAGAGCGTCAAAACAGAAATGGCGGCTACGACGTCATCGTAACTTGTACCGGCTGCAACGGTTACGTAGGGGAAGTAGGGGGGTCACCTCGGGTCACCTCCGAGGGTGTCAATGCACTAGGTGCGGCCTATAATGCTGGATCGCGCTCGCGAACTTCAAAATTCATATAAAATACCTTCCAAGCTTTTTTCGCTGTCGATATTTTGCAGATGGTACACGCACGTACACGGGAATCGATCCAGCAGGCTATCTCGGCCGCGAAATTTTGTGTCAGTACCCCTTTAACAGCACTTTCTTCAGCATGGTCAGAAAACGCTGCCGATCGGTAGTCGAGGCTCCTTAGAACACGCGAGCCAAACATTAAAGCGCAGCACGCGGCCTGGGATTTACAATAAATGCGCAAAGTCAGCTAAAATGCGCTTCCTCTTCTCTCGAGAAAAAATAATGCCTACGGCGTCACAGGCAGGTTCCACACCATTGGCTGATTTTAACATGGCGCGCTCGGTAGTTTCTGCGGCCGCCGCGAGAGGCTGGCACTCACCCGCGATCGCAGCGATCGCACTGAAAGTACGCCACGCGTTCGAAGAAAAAAAAATTGGCCGCGTATCTGCGTGCTTCGCTGCAAATGTCGTCTAAAGACGATAGAAGAGGCGCTGCGTGAGATATGGACGCCATCTGGCAATACGTCGGGAAACACGAGTGCTGTGTTGCGGGCTGGTAGTCCCGGCGCAGCGGCAGGCGAAGACCGGCGGTGACCAACGCGACCGGTGGGGACGCCGGCCAGCCCGAACACGCTGTTTGGCGCGATGCGCCGAAGGAGAAGAAACGTCCGCACTCAACGAGTACTCTCCACAAACTCTCTTACTTACACGTCGCCTGGGTAAAACAGGAATGCCAGAGCGGCGCCCCCTGTCATTCGTACAATGCAATACTGAACCGAAACCGAAACACAACATGAGCTTGTGCAGAGGGCACGGAGGAAGACAAGTTTCAGCGCAGTCGCATTTTCAGCGCACCTTAAGAAACTAGGGTTGTAACATTGTAGGGCGAGTAGGGCCAGAAGGACCGTCACGACGAAAACCTGCCTCCTCAGTCGTATTCGC
The DNA here is from genome assembly GCF_013339695.2 of Rhipicephalus sanguineus. NCBI lineage: Eukaryota > Metazoa > Arthropoda > Arachnida > Ixodida > Ixodidae > Rhipicephalus > Rhipicephalus sanguineus. Next base: position 70,317,262 of record NC_051179.1, on the reverse strand, counting down.
CTGTAACGTTGGTGTGGCTTCGCGTTCCCTCCTCCGCTCCTGGCCTTTCCACAAAGCTACTGCCTAAGTACGAAGGCCCCTACCGCGCCCTACGTCAAGCATCCCCAGTTAACTATATGATTGAGCCTGTTCAATCATCTACGGACCGCTGTCGTCGCGGCCGCGAGACTGTTCACGTCGATCGACTGAAGCCGCATTATGACCCACCATTTGTACCTGTTCCTTAGGTGATTTGTAACATGGCTAGGGCGCAGACAAGAACGCCTGCGAAAGAAGACGACGAAGACGGTTGTTGTTGGCGCTCGCGCTTGCTCGGCTTGGACCGCTGATCGCTTCAGCTGTGGCAATCTTTTAATAAACGCGTTACTGTCTCAACGTTAAACGCATACCATCAAGGTCTTTAAAATTGCGTATCTATGTATTTTCTGTTAAAGGAACACACCGCCTAATACTTACCTAGTGATGTTGCGCCTCAGATATGCGTAATGTTTGCTTTTTGATCAACAATGTACACAAGTATGAACCTAATCAGCCGTTCACGATGGCTGGCCCTTGGGCAAGTGGTTCAACTTTGGCCGAGTGGGCTGAATCGAGGGACGTGCCGACAAACAGAAAGACAGACAGAAGGACAGACAGAAAGACAGACCAAAATTTCTGCGTTTAAGTTCCCCAAGAAAGACTATCGTCTTTAAAAAAAGAAATGTGCTCAAGGTCAGGAGGCGCGCGTGACGTACCTTCTGCCCCCCCCCCCCCCCCGCTTAGCTTCCAGCGCTTCCGTCGGGGCGAGAGAAGAGAGAAAGCAATTACAGCGTGCGACAAATCTTTGTAACTCCGCTCGTACTCGACGGATTCTAAAAATATTGCCACGCGTGTTTATTTTGATGTATTCGGTCTTCACCCTCAAAGACTGTTGCAACGCTCCGCGCAGACCGCGCCGCGATGTTTCGGAAGCTTCACGATAGCGGAGCAATCCAGGCAGCCACAAAGTCGAGCAGCAAGTAACCGCTTGCTTGTTCTACGCAGATCGCCAGCATTCACGACGTCGTCACTTGCCATCGCTCGCTGTGAGGCCAGCCTTCAATTCGCGCGCTTCAATTCATCCAGGGCTTTTTCCACACACGTAGACAGCAAGTAGTAATTAACAAATATTGCTGCACTTTTGCTGATGTCACATGCGGAGTACCACAGGGATCGGTTTTGGGTCCCATTCTCTTCTCCTTATATGTGAATGACCTACCGCAAACTCTTAAGTTCACAAAAGTCTTAATGTATGCTGATGACACAGCGTTACTTTACTCAGGTGACTCACTTCCTTCACTGAAAGACATTATATCGAAAGAAATGACAATAATAAACAAGTGGTTTATAAATACTGAGAAAACTCACTACGTCGTATTTCAGTCAAGCAGGAAAATAGTGAACTACAGCAGCCTTAATATTTCTCTGGCCAACCAAACTCTGAATAGGGTCGACACATTCAAATACTTATGAGTTCTTTTTGACCATCACTTGCACTGGAGAGACCAGATCCATGCTGTGTGTAGAAAACTAGCTTTTAGCTGTTATGCATTGGTCTGTTCTCGCCAATATTTTCCTCGTTCTCTACTTCGTTGCATATACTTTTCTCTGTTTCATTCAGACCTCGGCTATTGCTGTGAGGCTTGGGACCTAATATACACAACTTATTTAAGGGGAGATGCTACTCGAAGACACTTTTTTTTAGATATTCATCCTAGAGCAATGAAACTTGGGATATTTGTAGAGATTTTTATGCTGATTTCAAATATATAATTAGTTTTCTTGCAAGTTGCATACTTTTTGTTCTGCATCATGACAAAAGTGTAAAACATAGGCCTTGTAGCCCCCCTTTTTCGATCCTTAAACTTCTATACATTTTGACAATTAATGGCTCATATTGTTCCATTTGAACTGTAGAGTGCCGAAAACTATCCAGAAAGTGCATAGAAAATATTTACTATACGTGAAAAATTCAAACATGGGAAATCCATTATTACCCAGACCCCAGAAGTGTTTACTTGCAAATTTTCTAATATGCACAAATAATATTGATATTTGGAGGAGATAACTGCACTCCTCGCGCTTTCTGAGAGGTCATTCTGGAAAGCCACTGAATGGAAATGTTGGCTTCTGTATTACGGAGTGCCTTGTCTCAAGAACCTCTTGCCGCATAAATACCTGCTCCGCTTTTCATTGCTTTCACACAGCACCTATTTGCTGTTGAAAGCAAGCATAAAACAATGGGAAATCTCGCATGCCAATAATTTGTTAAAGCAGTTTGAACAGGAAATGCCAAGGCTCTATGATGAGAGCACTTTCACGTTTAATGTGCACCAACTTGTTCACATAGTAAAATCGGTTCAAATGACAGGGCCACTTTAGGCAACTTCTACGTTTCCGTTTGAAGGGGGAAATAATGATTTCCTCAAGCTCGTGTCTGCACCAAAGGCGTGCCTCAGCTGATAGCCGAGCGATGTATCATGCAGGAAATGTTGAAGTCACTTGTGCACATTGTTTTCCTTCCACCTGTCTTGAAAAAGAAGCAGCTCACTTCTGGAAAAAAAAAAAGGTGAACCGTTATGTTTCAGCTGTTATGGGTGCACCTTTGCCTTCATCCAATCTAGAAGGTGCTGTAAGTAGTTTGTTGAATACAATGGGTCCTGTGCCGACAGTTGGGGAACACTACAGGGCACAAATTACAGGATTTACTGTGCACAGTTCACACTACAAAAGGGCAGAGCAGTCTTGTTCAGAGTACATAGAAACTTGCGATGGAAGGCTTTGCAAAATAGTGAACACTCTTTCATAAATGGTACCGTAGGACTGTTGTGTCAGGAACTGATGTATACAGAAAGTATTATGCCCTCCCTCTATGAAGTTGAGCAACCACCACTTGATGTTGGTTTGTGTTTGGTACAAGAAGAAAGCATTTTTTTCAGTATGTATCTATGCGGAGCAAAATGGAAGTCGTTCATTGCAAAGATTCTCAATTTGTACGAAAGAGATTAGGTTCCTTGTAGCATAAACAAAGCAAGCAAGCTCTTGAATTATGTTTCAGTGAGATGAGGCAACATCTTAGAAGAGCAGAGTTGAGCTAGTTGGTATGTATTCATGTTAAAAGACTGGATGTGCAAACACACACACAATAGAGAAGTCAAGACAGCACAAACACTGGTTTTTATTTTTTTTTATTTTTGGTGTCAACTTTTCTTTTGTGTGCGTATTTGCATGCCCAGTCAAGATAATGTCATTACACTTCAAAGAGTTGCCAAATGGTGTTTACATTAATAACGTTAATAGCTCAGATCTTACGTGCTAAAACTGATATCATTATGAGGCATGCCTAGTAGACAGCTGCAGAAATTTCAACCACCTAAGGTTGTTTAACGTCCACCTAAATGTAAGTATGTGGCCCGCTTGCATTTTCACCTCTGTCAAAGGTATGACCTTCGGGTCAGCAGCCGAGCACTATAACCACTGTACCAACACGGCGGCTGATGTTTACATTAACTAATTCTTTTAATTCAATGTAAAATGTACACCTGTGAGCAAACATGTGAATACCACATGTGCTATGTAAAAAAAATTATCTGATGATAATGATACTCTCTAATGCAATGTGCGAGTGCATCTGTAAGCGTGTTTTTATTTGGCAATCTACTGAGGAAAAGAATTTGAGAACCATGTATAAACTTGCAGTTTATTTAGTTTATTTTTGTCTTTTTTTCATTTTTATTTTGTTATTTTATCTCGGCAGCACAAGCTGCAGTTATAGATGCTGCTTTATTTTAACTTTCATTTCTGTAAAGGTGCACACGCGGCAGCTGAGGCATAATGATTCGCTGTTTGTTTCTTTCTTTTGAAGATGTGTCGGAGGAAAACAAATGGCTCAAGCATTTTGTTGCTTACTTTTTGACTTTCTATATTCTGTTTTGGTGGCAAAGGTTCCAGGGTAATCCAGCCGACCCCCCTCTTTCATTTTTTTTGTCTTGTTTATTTTGATTGATCTTTTTTTATTATTTCCTGTTTCATCAGCAAAAGTTTGTGAATAATCTAGCCGGCTTAAGCAAAATAAGAGCATCGCGTGGCTCGAGGCGCCTGACCAGGAGATCTTTCACTGTGGTCATTTGCTTGGCTATTTCTAATAATTTATTTTTATTTTCAGTTTCAAAGGTGAACGTTCTAGTGTAGTAGTACATCATACGGCTCGAAGTGCCTGAGCTAGGGGATCTTTTACTGTGCTCGTTCACTCGGTTACAACGATGGGCAATGAGGGACAACACTGAAATGGGTGCCCACGAGCTGCACTCTAAAATACTATTTCCCTTGTACTGTAGGTAGGCGTTCACCTTGAAATCAAGAGGTAAAGTCTATGTGTTTGTGTTGAACCAATTCAATTTGATCGATATAAATATGTAGCACAGCTGTACCATAATGCATTTTGATGTTTGGTTGAAACCATGGTCTTTAGTACTCATCTATACCTTTCTGTGTGCTCAACATTGCAGTGCTTGATAATAATAATAATTGTTGCGGTTTTACATCCCAAAACCACGATATGATTATGAGGGATGCCGTAGTGGAGGGCTCCAGGAATTTTCACCATCTGGTGTTCTTTAACGTGCACATACCTAAAGCATTTCGCCTCCATCCAAATGCAGCCGCCACGGCCGGGATTCAATCCCACAACCTTCGGGTCAGCAGTTGAGCACCATAACCACTAGGCCACCGTGGCGGATACTGCATTGCTTTAGCAGTGAAGGCTGCAGAGCATGTTTTACCAGAACTATTCTATCTGCCTTCACTTATTTTTGTGCTGTAAAAGGTGTTCTTACCGTAGAGCTGTGGCATTCTTTGTTGGCACGGGATAGAGATAATGGATGTGTTTAATAACATCTGAAGTTTACATGTTAAAACTACAATATGATGAAGGCAAATTGTAATGGAGGGCTCCAAAAATTTCGACCATCTGGTGTTCTTTAATGTACACTGACGTTGCACAGTACACCGGCCTATATATATATTTTTTAGTGCTCCTGAAAGGGAAATATACACCCACTTGTAACTGATATGACAAATACCCATCACACAAAAGGCTCTTCAGGGTCAGTGTGCAAAGCTATATAACATGCTGGTTTTTTCCGAACATTATAGTACAAGAAATTTACATGTGAACATAACAGTGAAAAATAATTAGTTAATAGAATGCCGACAGTTTCAACCTCAACAAACTAACAGAATGAAGCCAGAGAAAGCATAGTGGGAATGAACTGCTATGTTTGATTGAAATTTATAAAATAACCAGGGCAAGAAAAATGAGTGGACAAAAACGAATAGCAAAGGGTTGAGCTGAATCTAATCATTCGGATTACGCAGCTGATGAATTTCCAATGAAGGTACAGTGATGGCTTTTGTCCTGTTGATTTCCTTGGGTGTTAATGCACACAGTGTGTACAACATTGGACCTAGCAGCCTTATCCACGGCCACTCACAGCAATGGCAGCAGATGTCTAACATCCTTTCAACCAAAGGTGTCATAATACAAGAATGTATGTGCAGACTAATAAACCTTTATATGCTTCCTGATGACATGACAGCTGCCAATGTCGAGGATCCATGCCAAATTAAGAGCGTATGCCAGATCACTCCCCTTTGTGTACCTTATTTTTCTCACTGATCAAATACCTAGGGCTTCCACTTTGGAAGCCAAGATGCCATTACATAGCATGCAGGAGTTGATAGTCCAAGTACCCACACCTAAAAGATGCAAAAGGCTGTTTTCTTATGTGGATAATGTTAGCTTACTGCAACACTGGACATGAATGATAAAATAAATGTCACTCAACATTGCAGAAGATGTTACCAATAACTTGGAACTTCAAATGTGCAGTGAAGCTTTGAAGTTCAAGTAAATTTTGTTAAAGCTGTCAAGGTTCCCCTGCATAGCATTTACAGCTGCTGTACAAAGCACAATGCAGAATGTGAAGGGAACAGAATACAAGTCTTGCACTGCCTTCAGAAATTAATTTTGTCAATGGCACCTGTATTGTTGTCTGCTTTTATGACTTGTCTTGTTTTTTGCAATTTGCACTAACATGAACATCAGCAAAGTAGGAAACTAAGAACAGTTGAATGCTTAGGGTTATTTTTTCACTAATTTGTGGCAAGCGTTACGAAATAACCACATTCCTGCACTGCCAGTACACCACAGACTACATTATAAATACTATTTCAGGTGCCATAGTATTTTCCTATAGAGACCTATCCCACTGCCCTTACATCACGAAAATGCAGTGGTGCCATCATCAACCATTTAGTTTCATGTGGTAGGCATCCGTTACGAGTCTTGCGACTGCTACCACACTGCCTACCGCACTTGCCGCTCTGTTTTTGCTGGTGCATGTGCCGTTTTCCGAGGTAAATAAGAGCTGCGTCTTGGGTTATTGGTGCAGAAAGGCACAAAAAAAGTGGAACAGGTTTTTGTTGGTTGCCTGTTCATGAAGATGGTTGCACAAAATTGGCCATTGCTGTAAAATACAAGAATCCTCTCGGATGCTGACTCATTGGTTGTGTGGCAAAAATTGAGCGGTTGGTATGGCCTGTTTTATCCACCAAAAATGATTAGCTTTGTGAAAAGTTAGTCGCTATAATGTCGCGCACCACAAGTTTTTCACATAAGCCTTGCGTGGAACCGCATAAATCTGCAGTGCATGTCGATAGCCTGGCACTCTGCCATACACAGAAGAATTCATCATGAAGGCCACTGTTTATTAAACTGTGGAAGTCTTCGATTACGTCAGAATAAAGATGTGGTTCGGTTTATCCATACAGCCACGAACGAAAGGACTTTGGCAGCGGTTTTCTAAATTGTATGCGGCTGAGGAACAACCGGACACGAGTGCTTTGGACACAGCTGTTCTTGCTGCGATGTACTTTAAGAGAGTGCCATGCCTGTCAGACTCCACAGACAGATTGGACGCACGAAATGTGCCTAAGTCTGTTTCTGGATGCGGTCCCGAGTTGAGCTTATGGGCAGAGCCTGCACGCTTAGAGAGCTCGGCAGGTATGCAAGAGCCACATCCATGCCACATAATTGTTTAATGCATTATCGCAACCATGTTCACATGAAGGAAAGTGTCACTGAGGCTGCCCTTTCTGTTTGCATGAATAACTTGGCACATATTTGTTTACCGTGTCAGAATTTACTGTAACAACTAGACTCATTGATCACTCTGTGTTTTTAGTCCGTGGATAATCATGTCGCAGCTAACAGCGTCTTGCCGAATTAGGTTGGTCGTTCTTGCATTAGTTGACAAATTGAAAATGTACAAGTGTGACCTAGACCAGAGCAATATCGATGTTATTTCGGAAACCAGTTACATTCATGGAGTTAAAATGTCTGGTGTTTGAATAAGGTTCTCAGAATTAGAGTTGCAAAGTCCACCGTTTTTAATGTTCATTTCAGAGCCCTTCTAAGGGCCACTACAACTTCCTTGGTCATGGCCACCTCTTGTAAACTAAAGCCCTTTTTGTAAACACACTGGTGGCACCTGGCTCCCTAACGTGCAGTGCTAGGAAGCAGCTTTTCCAGCTGCTGTGTCAGCAATCGTGTCACCCCAGAGGGGGTGGCAAGCTCAAGGCAGAGCCTACGTGCCACAACGTCACTACAAATGCCCAAATATATCACCGGTGCCTTCTGTTGTTTACTAACATGGGGCAGGTGTACAGAATAAGGTGTGCAATGGTACAAACTGAATAATTTTAACGCTCCTTTCTTTTTTCTATGATCGAATAAGTGTTAAGACCAAAGAGAAGCTTCTACAACACAAGTAGGCTGTGCGCACAGTTTTTCTATATACGAGAAACAGTACCTTAATGGATTGAACTGATGCTGTGGTGGTTCACCAGCAAACACAATATGGCAATGTATAAAAGAAGGCGAATTTTTTTGAGGGGCATGTTTCTTTTCTAGACACAACCAAATGAATCTAATAGAAAGCACAAGGAGATATATAATGTCCCATGCTTTTTTTGGCCTAAATGTCAGTCGGATTCACTAAACATGCTTATAAACAAAACAGAATGTAAACCCAGCCAAGGCTGGAATTAAGCCAATCTTATGCATCAAAGTATGTGTACCATGCTTAATAGCACATCAATTACGAGAATGTTCTGCAATTGCGCATTACTAAAATGCACAGTTAATTAAACAGCGACAACCTGCATTATTATTTCCAGAACAATTACAGTTACTCAAAAGAGGAGGTTCATGCAATGACACTGTTTTGTAGTGGTGCTTTTATCGGTGAAAGCCTCATAGGACGAACAAAACCTAGACAGAACAGAAGCTAGTGTGGGACCAAAGACAACTGGTGTGAAAGGCCACTTTGCAGCCAACCTTTTCCAAATAAATGTGGCCGCGGTCCCCTTCAGTGGCGTCCGTTGTATGATCATAAGGTAACTGGTTATCTTGGAATACATAGGAAATAATGGTACCTGAGTGATAAAAAACATGGTTTTGAGATAATCGAGTTTAAAGTTAAAAAACAGCTGAAAAGCGAACATACTTTGTCACAAACACCGTTCAGCTGTTTCATTTAGTAGCTACGAGCTTGGTAATCGTTGCCAAAGTCAATTTATCACTTTCGACCCTGTCGTCTTGCTTGCCTTGCTTCTTTTGTGAGCTGTCGTGCTGCTCTATCCGCAATGTATCGTAGGCTGTGGTCAGCTTTTTCCAGCAAATTGACTGTATTTTGGCCAACGATAGCGGAGCCACGCATACATTTTACGTTCCATGCTTATGCTAAAGTGTACAACGATGCCGGTGCTAACATATGGGACGAAAACTGGACAGTAACAATGAAACTCGGAAAGTTGAGAACCACGTAATGGGAGACGGAACAAAAAATGTTAGGCATAGCTTTAAGGGAAATGAAGAGAGCAGAGTGGATAAGAGAACATGGGTAGACTAGCCCAGCAATATGCAATGCTAACTTGCTTCTGTGATCTTTTTCCAGATGCCGAAGCTTGCAAAGGTATGGAAGTACGTCGACGACTCCGTAAGATTTACGGCCAAGATCATAGAAGACTTGAATGGCTCTTGCAGAGGACGTAGGTGTAAGTGCAGTCAGTCCTTTGTAATGAACTAACCCTTACGCTTAATTTTTCTTTTTAGGACCCAGACAACAAGCACATGAAACGTGTTGGACACTTCCAACAACAACTTTGGGTGTCTGTTCTTCCCATTGAGATTTCATTTACACTAGTACACTGGAATATAAAGCAGTGACATCCATAAGTACAACTAAAAGCCTACACTTCTGCAGCCATATTCTCCAATTTCAGCTGAGAAAGTGATCGCATTAACCGTCCAGAAATGCATTGGCCCAACAAGATGTTGGCTGGGAAATGAAAAGCAACGTAACAATCGACAAATGATTTATCCAGAATAGTGCCCATGTGATTCCAGTGGATAGCCGCTGTGAAAAATCTATTGCAATTATCCGTAATATGTAATATGTCTGTTAGTCGCTGCAGCCACCGCCTCACTTTCCACATCGGTATATCAAGTAAATATAAGAATAACTGCACGGTACAACGGCTGCCTTCAGATCAATCCTTATAGCAGGAAAAATGCAGTTCTAAGCTTGAGTAAATGGCTTTGATCCGCAGGCATGTCGGCTGCATTTTGATGGAGCCAAAATGGAAAACAAAAACAACCATGTACTTTATTTAGTTCAGCTGCCCATAGAATCACATAATGTGGCAAATTATTTTGAAGTCGCCTGCTAGAAACTGTTTCAATCATGTCCCTATTTTCCACATCCCTATGTCCAGTTATTTCCTAATGAAAGTTCAAAAATATACAATCGTGAACATATACGGGATTTGAACCTTTGTAATTGGCATGAAAAATATTTTCCATCGATGTGCTGCAGTAGAATGCCTGCCACGTTGCTGTGTGTTTGTGGTACTCATAATTATATTTCAGCTTTAAAATTAGCTGATCCCGCGCCTTGTGGGAATTGGTTTCATGCGGAGCAGTTGGTGAGTAATTGTCTATGCTGCATTTTTTGGCTTTGAGCCAAGCGTTACGAGGTGAATCGACTTGTTTTTGTAAGTGTAGTAGTTGTGTGCACGTTGTGGGCTTACCAGGAACGTCGACTACACTGGCATTTAAAGGGCAACTTTAGTCTGACGAAACGTCGGCACTCATGTCAGGGCATAGAAGTCAGTATCATCGAAACTAAGTGCACTTTATGGTGCAGTTGATGATAACTTTCGTTGAACGTATTCCTCCGGTGTTGAGCAGTGCTTGAATATAGCTTGCTGAACCATAGGAACACAATCTAATGTTTATTAGACTGCTTATAAGGTGGAGCCAACACTGGAACCACAATTGACGTTAACCTGACATGTCACCTGTATCATAGGAGCACATGTGTAATGTTTACTGCTTTGTTATAAAAAAAATAACCAGCACTGCAATCCACAATTAACGTTGCACCGACATTATGCCTGCATAGGGTCTTTTTTAAAAGCAGTTTCAAGACCTGGCGTGGCTCTGTGTACCTGACAGCCACGCAAGAGGTCTTCTGTTCTCCTGGAAGAACTGAACAAGTTTGCTGTGTTCAAACTTGTAATCTGCTCAAGCTTAAGACTGGTATCTTCTGATAGCATTGAAGCAGTGCTGCGCTGCCTAACAGCACATGCATGTCTGTGCCTGCGATATTTCTGGTCTTCTGCATGTGTTCTACAACTGCACATATAAAGCTTTCTTGTGTAGCCTGTTCAGTGCTCTCAGGGCTTAGTCTCCCTTCATTGGAGGGGGCCCCCATAAATAGGGCAGCGACCTGTTTGTATATATATATATATATATATATATATATATATATTATATATATTATATATATATATATATATATATATATATATATATATATATATATATATATATATATATATATATATATACTTCGGGTATGAAGATCGATGGGTCCAGTACTATAGATGATTTAAGAGAAGGATACACGTACGAAATGTGGTGGGCCAGCTGACGAAGGCTGGGCCACCAGCCGAAACGTTTGTGATTAAGAGGTGTTTCTACTTACGTCATGCTTTCACGCTTGCATTCTATATATATATATGTGTGTGTGACACTATGATGATAGATGTGGTGACGTGGCTCTTACGCCACACTTTTATTCCATTGCACGCGCACTTCTACATCGTCAGCTTCTCCTGCTGTGGCTTCATGTGTCACACGATTCCCCATCCCCCGAAAGAGTGCGCGAGTTACAAACAACAAAAATGAAAGAGGGGAAGTCATACACGAGAAAAACAGGCCACTAGTTTCATGTCCCTACTGAGTTCTGTGACCTCGCCAGAACTTCAAACAGTGTCCAGCATTCCGGTGATGTCCAGCACAACTCTGGTGGGCAAGGCTGGCTGTTCCACAGCAGATTACATAGGCTTCCCCAGCACCTGGATGCTGGTGAAAACACAGCTTGGCTTCCCGTGAAAAATGAACAAGGTTGAGATACCTTGTAGCATGGGCCAGTCAGATGTCATAGGCGTCGGTTTCTTTGTTGTGATTTATGCACACGCTGTGCTTGAGCTTGCGGGTTCGTTGATTGCGTCTGATGAGACGATGTCTGTAGTCAGGCACGTAGCCAGGATTTTTTTTCGGGGGGGGCCCAAGGCCTAATTGTTCGAAAGACAGTCTTTCCATGGCAAAAACAAAAAAAAAGTTGCCTAGAAATATAGAGGGCTGGAAAAATTTCGGGGGGGGGCCCGGGCCCCCCGGCCCCCCCCCCCCCCCTTGCCTACGTGCCTGTCTGTAGTGATGCTACCGAGGGCTTCTGATTAGGAGCAGTTTTCGGAGCACCAAAACTTTCATTTTGGAGCACTTTGGAGCAGCAAAAATTTCCATCGTGGAGCACTTTGGAGCAGGTAATCTTGCATCTGGGAGCACTTTGGAGCAGCTAATTTTACATCCTGGAGTGCACTGGAGAAGCAAATTGCATTAACATTCAAGCACCTGAATAATTATTATGGGGCTCTTATGAAGAGCTGGAAATATTTCCGTTCATTGCAAATCTCATGGAATAAATCATCTCAGGAGAACTCCATATTTCACTCGATAAAGCGAAAATAAGGGCTCATGCAGTTGAGTATTCTCGATTAAACCTCTATAAACAGAATACTGCGTCAATAAAATTGTACTTTATGAAATACCACTCTATAAGTACATCTATGTGGTTATAAGCCGACGTAGTAGACAATACGTTGTGACGTACATAGGCGTGCCCACAGGGCTGGCAAGGGGGGCGGCTGCCCCCTCTAATCACCTAAGAGGGGGGTGCAAAATCTGCCCCGTACATTGACTGTTCTAGTTACATAAGAGGGGAGGGGGGTCCAAAATCTGCCCTATACATTGACTTAGTAGGGTGGGGGGGGGAGCTGCGATGAACCTTCTCCAGGCCCCCCTGATGGGGAACCCTGCGCACGCCTATGGTGACGTACATTAGTGCCTGAATGCTAAAGAGTTGCACTGTCCCTAATCCATTCCCCTAAGACAACTCCAAGGCCAAAGCCAGGTGCCGGTTTTTTCCTCGATTGATGTACCGATCCTCCCCCTCCCTTTCTGCAAGCTTTCTGCACCTCAACTCGTTTTGCCCTACTTCCATGATCGGTTCAACAATCACGGAAGCAGTGCAAAGCGACGATGTCACGGGATGACGTCATCACGTGACATCACGATCTATGACGTCATGATGACGTCATCAAGTTATATTACTTTTTGCATCCATCGTTTGACGCCGCTGACTGTCAATTTTCGCGTTTGATAGAGCGTCTAAGGCTTTCGAATTAATATTGCGTATTGAACGTTAACAGCCTGGCCGTTAGCAACTTGGCCTTGCATACTAAACTGTCCTCCACCATGTCACCTTTGTGCCATGCGCGAAACAGCTTCGCTGATCATCCACTTCGCAGAGTGCAGTATGAATCAATTTTTTTTCTTTTTATTCTGATAGCAGTTAGATATGGACATTCTATGGCTGCATTTTTTTCTTTTTATTCTGATAGCAGTTAGATATGGACATTGTCGACGAGTTTTTGCCGTCTCCGTTGCCGTCATTTTCCGTATAAAGTCCTAACTGATGACGTCACCCGGTGCATTCTACCCGCGTGTAAAAGCTCGCGAGCGCTGGCGACGAACGCGGCTGAAGCGGAGATTAAACGAGCCGGCCGTCTCCGTCGCACGGACAGCGCATGCGATAACATCTTCCCGCGTGTGGGCCTGCCTTCGATTGCTTATCAAAGAGAGAGAAAACGCCCCGCCCGTCTTTCGTAAGGAGCATGAAGGGACGCCAGGAGAGTGGAGGGGGGGGGGGGTGACTGCGCCGCTCAAAGGGTGCAGCCGCTGCCGCGCACGCTATCTCGAGGTTAAAATATAAGACGGTGGCGCAAAACGGGACAAGGACAAAAACAAGATGAAGAGACTTATACAAGCGTACACTAGCCGAAATCTTATTGGACTATCTCGAGGTATCAGGAGACGGCTCGTAAAGTTGCTGTGCTCTTAACGCTAACTTCGCGTTCAGAAAACTGACAGCACGAAAGCCGCTTCGGTTCCTGGAGCGACCGTATTCCCTTAAATGAGCGTTTTCTTGAGTAACGCGAGATTGGGTCCAAAATGGTTAGCTGCTAGCCATACTTCGTATGACAATACAATTAATTTGTATTAATGAGATGACATTAAAAAAAAGCCAGCAAAAAATTCGAATTGGGACCCTAGAACTCACAAGCTCGAAAGGGCAGGCCCTTTTAGGGGGTATTTACTGCAGAGCGATTACAAACCCGGATGTACGCTCTGCTGGATGAAGATTCATGGATAAAGTATATTTGAGGAAAAGTGTCAACGCGTTCCCACCGTTGACGTTCTCTTCCATAGACGCGAAGCATGGAAAATTCGATATTGTTCCATATATATGTATTGTTAACGATCCCAGATTTCATTGTCCAAAAACAGAAGTGACAGACATTTGAACGGCCCTGCGTGTAGTTGTTACTGAACATTGCCTTCACTACGTGCCGTGCGACGCTTGAAACGAGCTATCAGCGGCTGTTTTCGGAACAGACGACGTCCGCCGATGAATCCCCGCCACGCTTTCACGCAACTGATTCGGCCTAGACGTCAAGAGCCTCTGCGGAGAGCGCGTTTTGCCGTGAAGCCGACTTGCAGAGCAAAAGCTGCGTCGGCACCGTGCATAGCGTCATGGCTTACTCGGGACGCACGCACCAGCGCTGTTATTTCAGCGGAATCATTCTTGGTCCGTGGTTGTAACATTGATGGCCCCAAGCTCAAGCTGCACATGTTTTGACGCGCCGGCGGTACGATTGCTGGTGACAGATGCCCTCAAACCCGAAACTCTGGCGCAGTTTGGCGCAATTTTCGTCTATATTATCAGAATGGCGCAGTAAATCCAATTTGGCGCACTTTGGCGCAGTTGGCACAGGAGTGGAATCACTGTGTCTGTGTTCTTCCAGAGTACAAGGGTGGGTTTCATGTCTTTTCCGGCGTTTTCTGTGGTGGTGTCATAGTTTTGATCGAAGCCGCAGTCTTGATTTCTCCGCTGAAAACTTCCTTTACGTCCTTTCTTTCTGCGAAGATGTCTTAGATAATGAACTTGCCTTCAGTTTAGTTGCCTTGCTTTCCAGTGTTTTTCTTAACTACATGATTGTGCGTCCGATGAAGTTTCCTTTCGTCGTTGTTCTTGTTGCAATATTGGTTGTAGTCGACTAAGTTGGTACACCTGCCTGTACTGGCCATGCTGGTGTGGAAGCCCTTTCGGAACATGACTGATTTTCTTCGCAAGTTGATATGACATCCACTGGGTAGCTGGTACACGGAGGGCTGTTGTGTTGCTTGTCAGGCAGTGAAGGCTTGGTCAATTGTAAATGCGTGTCACCTTGCGGAATGACCAAGTTAAGCCCTCCTGAAGCATCAACTCCCGCGGAAGGGCAGTGGCTTGACAGGGTACTTTCTGGACACTTTAGCTGGTCTGTCGCACACGTAGCGTATGCAGTGAGAGTTACAAGCAACAGAAGAGCCAATTGACATATCAGGTGGTGGGCCACGTATGCAAGACGAGTAGTGAAGCGAATCGGGTAGTTGAATATTGACTTGATTTTTGTAGCTAAGTGGAGAGGTAGGGGATGGCGATCCTTTTGCAGACGGGATATCTTGTGGGAGGGTGGGTCTTGTGGGAAAGCGCCCATGATGTCTTTCCGTGAGCAGATGTGGGAATCGTAAACTTATGTTCCATGTTCAAATGCATGAAGACGGCTTGTGAGGGCTTGAGGCTTGTTGGTGCTTCCCTACTTCACAAAAATTGATTTATGGCGTTGTGGGTACCTTGCAAGTGTACTTGTATTAGGTGCCCCAGGAGAGTTTACAACGGGCTCTAGAAAGGCCGCTCTTCCAGCTTTCGCTGTGACTGTGCTGCGTGTTCCGCGCAGACCTCTTGATTTTTTTTTTTCATATGCACTCAACTTCCCAATTTTCATTCCGGAAAGCTCTGGTATGGTTCAGTATATGAGAAAAATGCCACTTGCAATCATTCTAGGACATCCTGCAGATTTTGCATTTTGTCCCAGATGAAAATTTTCTGGGATTAGTCTTGCATCTGCAGTCACATTTGAGCTGCATTTCGGCGCAAATAAATTGTGAGAATAGACATCGACATCATGTCCTAATGTACCTCTCTGCTATATTTAGCCTCACTGTTCCGGTTTCACATCTGCAAAACTTGCAATAGTATATTACTGCAAAAGCATTCCTGACCCTGCAGCAGGTGAATTGGGATTTCCACCAACTTGCCAACCTTGAGCTACTTAGGTACATTTTTGTGACTACTTCATTGCCTCTGCTGTTCTCCGCTTCTGCGGTCGTCTCTGTATGGTTCACTAATTGGAACAGCCCCAATTATTTGATTTGATTATAGTATTACCCAATGTGGTTACATATAATGAGTATTGCTAAGTTTACCTGATTGCAAAGTGTCTTGAAAGAGTAGATGCTAAAAGCAATTTTCAACTTGCAGCTAATTTTCGAATACGTGAATTCTCGGGAAGCAAGGTGTTCAGTGGACAAAGCAAAGTTACTCAAGGCCCTAAAAGACAATGAAGAGGATGAAGAGACTGAAGAGGAGACACTAGAAGAAGAAGGTAAGATATTCGCCTCATGGACATGAGAAAATGCGCATGCATGCCCTATGTGCTATAAAAGATGGCACACAGTGCTTGGTTTGCCATTCATTTCCGGACATAGGACGCAGATGTATTTTTTTAGATATAAAGTATACATATAAAGATACGATTGACTGGTCTGGCCACGTTGCTGCCACCTGAGCCAGTGTCCTTCAATGGATGTCAGTTTTTAAAATGATCTTTGCCATTGCCATCGTGTCCTATGATAGTCTTGCAAAAGAGCTGGAACTTTTTCTGTGCTTTAGTAAAGGAAAAAAGCCTTGTAGTCGGTACATTAGGTCCTTTTCACTGAGACATTACAATTATTTTTTTTTTGTTGGTAGCAGCCGTGTATACATCAGCCGGATCATGGAAACCATAAGTTGACGAGTGTATCGTCGATCAGAGGCATGCACTAGGTGGTACACGTATCTGTGCATCATATCACTCGTTTGGGTTAATGTTGTAGTCCTGTGTTTCTTTTAGCACCTGTCAAAAGTTTCGTGTTGCATGAAACCCTATATATGGTTGCCAGCACTAACGTTTAAGAATATAACTCGAGTGAGAGAAGCTCTTATTTTTCTTTCACTTATTCCAACACGCTTTGCGCCAGTCATGGCATAGTGCGTGTCGTGGAATTGGTGTATTAAGCAGGTACGTTTTGCGGATATGTTGCCATTTCACTTACATTCTTTATGGGACCTCAAATTTTTAACAGCAGAGCTGTTGAAGCTTTTCGTTGCGCCAGCTAGTAGTGCGAACAGAAATGAACCGGCACGCACTCGCTTCCTCCTCTTCATCTGCTTCGCTGCCACAACACGAGCGCCGATATGTCCGGCCGTGGAATGCAATAGCTATGATGGGCGAGTACGTTATGCGACTAAAACTACGTAACACGTAGTGACGGGACTAAAAAATGGCGCAACATCACGTAACAACTAATCGCAGGACTAAAATCACGTAACATCACGTAACAGCTAGTCACGTGACATACCGAAACCAGAGAAGGATAGCCAAGCCTAATCATACTTAGTACTATACTAGCAAAAACTTAGAATCTCTAGCAGAAGCTTGCAAAAAGCTAGTTAGAACGCTAGCTCCGCTGTTGGTCCCAGCGTTGCACCGCTGCGCTTTTTTATACCAGATGAAAAAAAAAATTATCTACTTGCATTCGTTTTGCTTTCAGAAGGTTGCCCTTCATACCTAAATTAAAAAAGAAACATTGTATTTTTCAGAGGAGGCGGAGTCAACATCGTTCATCGTGCGACTCACGAAGAAGACAGTGACCTGTCTGTTAGTCAGGCATCAAAAGTAGTGCAGGAGGTTGCGTTCCAAGCAGTTTAACTCGTTGCAGGACTGTTGAAAAAGGCCCTGGCTTGGATTGCTTCGAAATTGAGCAACTTATGCAGACTCTAAAGAGGGAAGTGGCAGAAAGTGGCATATACAAGTGTTTATGGGAAGATGGAAGTGTTTATGACAAATGTTTATGGGAAGTTTGGTTATTTTAAGGGCATTCAAATAAATTTGGGGGGGGGAATGCTTTGTATTAAAAGGGGAATGAAACCGTGAGTGTTGTTGACCGACGCTTCAGATGTGTTTTTCACAACTGTTGTTGATTCGGAGTCGTCCCGGTGACTGGAAGGACAGGTGCCACTTCACTTGCCAGGTGGGTGTGGGCGATGGCTTGAGGTGTTCTCTCGTCCACTGGAACTGTCGTCCATCCTCTAAGTATTTAAGCGCACGGGCTGTCACCTCTCTGGATGATTTTAGCGGTTGACCTTGTTCCTGACCGCATGTTACTAACAGTGACTCTGGCACCCAGTGGCAGTTAAGGTACAGGCTTGGAACTCCGGTTGTACAAGGTGCGTTGCTTACGACAGATGTCTAGAAGTCGCTGCTGAACGTGCTTTGGTTGCGCCGTCCGAGGCTGCAGGTGAGTAGGTGGAACCGCTAGACGAGCCCTGGTCAGCCGTCCCATGAGCTGCTGCGATGGAGACTTTGATTTGAGGGACGACGTTTTTTGTTGACATATGAAAGCTTCCGGATATACTTAAGTAATACGTTCTGGCAGGCTAGTTGGTTCATTGCGATAAACTTTCTTAAACTGCGCGAAAAGACGAGGACACAAGTAAAGAAACATTCAGAACACCATGAGCGCAGCAAAACAATTTGAAGAACCACAAAGTTTCATGCAGTTATGTTCACTGGTTCCCAAGTTACAACCATGTATCGGTGTATATATATACTCCACCTCGGTCCCTTGGTAAGGATCTTGAGAATTTTTGTTATCACTGTGAAATTCTCTATGGTGATTCCTGGATGGGTAACTATAGGGCGAGATACAGCTCTTTTTTTTTTAATTTACTAGCTTAAAAGTTTTAACACTGCACTGAATTTAGTGTTGCTAATTAGGCTTTCAACAATGATGTTTTAATTTTCCCAAATTACGGACACTATTGAAAACAGCTTTGTCTTGCCCCGACAAATTTAGGTTTCGCCGCTCGCGGCGAAGTGGGAGGAACCGTAGCAGACGACGCGCAGCTACCTGCGTATTGCGCTAGCGCCGCAATACTTTGCGCGGCGCCCGTCGTGCACGGAGTGGCCACCCGCTCCGTGTTACCTCTAACAGTAGCCGCGCCTGTGCCTTAAACAAAACCCAGTTGGTCAAAACTGTCGGGATCCCTCCACTACGACGTCTCTCACGGCCAGAGACGTTATAAAACCTCATAAGCCAACCAACCGTCTGATCCAATATTTCCGCCTGCCTCGTAGGAAATCGTACAACATACAGCTTTATGCGTAGCCTACATACGGGATCGTCGTCACTTATTCAAATGCCAAACACGCTTGCTTTTCCTTGTACTACGCATGGCAGTGTCATGCTTACCTCGTGCCAAATATTAAATATACGCGAGCAGCACGTAGCTGGACCGATAAGAATTAAAATAATTAAATCTCGCTGAAATGGACCAAACATAGGTAACGTTTTTACCGGTGCTTGGACCAACTCGGGCTATATTTTGCCTTTCGCCTAATTACATAATAACAATAGCATTAATTATTCAGCGTCTCAAGTGTTATATTTAGAGTAACGTGTCAGTGAAAAGACTGTGAAGCATCCTGAAAAACGAGCGATCCACTTCGTCTTTCAAATTGCGCGCTATGCAAACGTTTTCACGAAACTTGAAAGCAATACGGTAATACACGCAAAACACATGCCAGCGGCAAGTATGAAAATTTGCAATGACGATTTCCGGCCGAAGGCAAAGATAAGTGAAAAAAATAGCTTGCAAAAAAGACAGATACAACAGGGAAGCGCTATCATATAAGCCAGGGGTCTCAAAACACACCCCAACTAGCGGGCTGGGGTGAGTACTTCGTGCAGCGGGTACTTTGTACAAAAAGTCAGCTAACCTTGCCTTTTGAAAGACCTTTCTCATATATTACATATCGGTCATTTATGAAGGGGATTAGGCGCCAGGATTCCAACAAGATGTCGATACCGATCTCCAAAATGCTGAAATCTGGACGACGACTCTGAAATACAGGGGTGTGTGTCCAGATAAGATCGAACACGAGGTCCCGGTCACTATTCCCGATTTCGATGAAATTTACTGTAGGCCTAGGCATTAGACCCAGAAGAATGATTTCGAAGTTAGTTTCGTGAAAAAAAAATTCGTTCGCCTGAAAAAAAATATATATAAATTTCGGGCGCAAAAAAAAAAAAAACACTTCCCAGCCAATTTCTCGATTTCTGGATTTTGAGCACACGTAGGGAAAAAACAATGCACTTCTTGGTCACAATATTTATTCCCCTCTAAGAACAAGTGAAATACAATCTTTTAGGTATATTTGTTCTCTTACCTGCCGTGGCTTTTTTGAAGAAAAAAATCGCAAACATGGCTAATCGCACAAAATACCTCTACTTCGGGAATTTATTGCCGCAAACAAGTTAAACTGAGGATAATAAAGATCGGTGCATATTAACTTTGATACACGTGCTTTCTTTTAAAATAATTTTCGGGGTTTTATCGCGCTCTGTTTTACTCCATAATTGTGCTTAAACATAAGTGATTTACCAAAAACGCCGAAGTTTGAAAATAGTTTTCTCAAAAAGGCCATTTTCAATTTTTTTAAATCCCTCTGATTGAAGTAGATGACGTTATCTATATATTTCTTTGTGTAACATTCATAAGCATTCGTTCAATTTTAGAGAGACACAGACACACCATATATATATATATATATATATATATATATATATATATATATATATATATATATATATATATATATATATATATATATATATATATATATATATATATATATAGGGTCGCCCGCTCTATGACGGCCCTCCCTCCGTTGAAGGGAGACTTTAAGCCCTGCGCGAGACGCAAAGCAGCCGCATTCTTGCATTCTTCAGCCTGACCCGCCTCGGTGGTCTACTGGTTACGGTGCTCGACTGCTGAACCGAAGGTCGCGGGATCGATTCCCGGCCGCATTTTCGGGGGAAACAAGAATACTTGAGGCCCGTGTACTTAGATTTAGGTGCACGTTAAAGAACCCCAGGTGGTCGAAATTTCCGGAGCCCTCCACTACGGCGTCCGTCATAATCATATCGTGGTTTTCGGACGTTAAACCCCAGCAGTTATTATATTATATTCTTCAGACTTCCTAACGAAGCAGCACGTGAGAGAAGCTTCGATAGCGACACTATAGCGGCATCAGAATTTGCGCGAAAGACGCTGCACGCATTGGAGTATGCCGTACAGTACAGTGGCTACGAGCAAGTGTCATGGCACCTACACGACTAAAAAGAAAGAAAATGCCGAGAAAACAAAAGGTAGGCTGCGCTTAGACGTTCGCGATTTTTTTTTTTTTTTTTTTTTTGCCGAGATGGCACGAGCACCACCACGTGACTGTTCTCCACCAACAGGGACTCGCAGACCACATCGCCTGCCACTGGGAGACTCTGGAGGGAATATAAAAGAATGTCACTTTTATTGGTGGCAGCAGTATCAGCTTGAGAAGCGGAGTTGAGCCAACGTTTATCGTTTCGCATGACGGTGTTGCTATAGCAGTATCTTACGTCTTAAGATACACCATTGAATGTATCGGAAATACAGATACAGGTACTCGTCTAGCGAGACGTATAGCGATACAGATACAAAATACGCAGAGAGTATCTAAGACAGTATCTAAGATACATGTACCTTCGATACTGCCCAGCACTGTCTTGTGAACATGGCCTATATACCAAAGCCAGGGACCAAAGGCAGGCCATTGTGAGGAGCACTAAATCTCTTCATTTTCATTTTTTCATCCATTGCGAAGCACGCACGTTAGACTCGACTAATGGGGATGGGGCGAAGCTTGCGCACGTCTATGACCAGGGCAGAATTCAGCTGTCGACTATCACATGCCATTCCAGCTCGCGCGTTGAGTACACATGTTTCAAGTGCCATGTACGGGCAATGTCGCGCCTCGAGCGAATACGCGTTGCGACGCCCCTTTTATTTGCGTCATCTTCGCGTCCACCTTCGCTCTGATCGTGTGTGTGTGTGCGTCCGCACTTTCGCGAACCAGCCACTCCCAAACGATTTTTCTCTTTTCCGTTCCGTGTCTACTGTACACACACACACGCCGCGGAGATTCCGTTCGCCAACGCGCGTCCCGGGCACGCACCCGTCGTGTGGGAAGCGGTGGCCTCGAAGCTTCACCCACACGCGCTCGCTGCAACCACGGCCGAAAAAGCAAGAAAGGACGCGCGCACCCTGCGGGCCGTTGTTTTTCAAGAACGCGCTTTGGCTAATCCGAATCATGGCAGCTCATTTGGGACATACCATTTGTATAGAGTGTTTTCGCGTGTTCAAGGCTCTGCGCGTGTTTTCCTTTGGCGATATATTGAGGCAGACAGTTTGAGAGAGACGTATATGTGGTAGCGCATATGCGTGAGCCAACCGTCGATTAACTTGAATAAATATGAAATCAAATGCCTTAACAGTTATCTTCCACGTAGAATTCCACGCGTGCCGGATTGATAGGTTCGTCTATTGCATGGGCATGCGCAGATAAGTTTTCTTGCCTTCTTTCTTTTCCGCCGTTGTGCGTCTCTTCAGTTGTTAGTCGGCGTTTGTGGTGTCCTGACTTCTTTCTTGTGTCCGTGTTTGCACGCCCTGTCTTTTTGGAACGTATATGTAGTACAGTTTGATACCACTCTATTTTTATTTGTTAAACATTATTTTCATTTCCTGTTTCTTTTAATTTATTTTATTTTATATATTTCGTTTTCTTCTTTACATTCTGCTTCGGCAGCGCGAACTGCAATTATAGATAACTCCTTATAATTGCTCTTTATTTTTGCTGTTTCATTTTTATTTTTATGCATTATTTTTATTTTGTATGCTTTATGTTTGCTTTCCGTTCCTGCGGTGAAGGTTCCAGAATAATGCAGCTGGTCTCGGCAAAAGTAGAAGAGCATCCCGTGACTCGAGGAGCGCGAGCCAGATTTTTCGTTGTGCACGTTCGCTCGGTTACCGCGAGGGACAACGAGTGACGACGCTCAACTCAGGAACGTTGCGCTCTAATATATCTGTGACCTGGGGCCGAATTCACAAAACTCCTCTTACGTAAAAGCGTTTTCGCATTGGTCAGCCGGCTTCGCTAATGATATGCCCCGCATTGTGATTGGATGAAATATCCTCTTACGAAAAAATTTTTAGCGTAAGGCATTTTTGTGAATACGGGCCCCGCTCCACAGGGGTCTGAGCAACATTGCGTCCCTCCGGCAAGAGAGCTTTTACAGCAAAGTTGTTAGAGCCGAGTTGTTTTGGCCACAGTGATGTTCGCAGTTATGTGCCACAAAAAGCCCCGCTACTCACCTCCGGATTGAGCACAGGGGGGGGGGGTAATTCTTAAAAGGAAGAAGGAAATGAAAATGAAAATTGGGTGTGGAGTGCACGATAACTGTCTCTCAAGTGAGGACACCTCAACCGATACACTCACGGGGAATTGGGGAATGAAGGGATAAGGATTCAGGGTTGCCAGGTCGAAAAGACAAAAAATAGCCAATAAATCGGAAAAACTAGCCAGAAAGTAGCCAACTTGAGCCAAGGGCAGTAAAAGTAGCCCAAAAATAGCCACACGTGTGTGAAAACGACTGCGACCTTGTAATTCAAATGACTAAATTCAGTAGCCTTTTGGTGGAATCGTAAGGAAGTACACCAGAAACCCTTCAAATCATAATTTCTGGAAATAAACATAATTGTTGACTTTAGCAAACATTTCGTGCCGGTGATGAAGTTTCTTACGCTGTTGGCAGAAATGAGGCTCCTCTTCGCGCGCCTTGCGTGTCTTTTCTTAAAAGGGCTAGAACTACCACCAACCGTAAAAATGAGTGGTGCAGTAAGTGTGATAAAAATCAATTTCCGTGATTGAAGCATAAATTGTACTCACAATCTCGTTTCTCGCGTGATGACGAAAGTTCGAGTAATTAATATTCTCGAGAAGCAGTCCGCCCCTAATTCTTAGAAACGACACAAGCAGTTCGTCAGATCATCATCATCATCATCATCATCATCAGCCTGTCTACGCCCACTGCAGGGCAAAGGCCTGCAGTGATTCGTCAGATATCCGATTTCTAATGTCGACAAGTGCATAGCACCTTGGATGCGGAGCGCTTTCGGTTGTCCTGTTCACTTTCAATTAGTTTAAAGTCGCGTTAAGCAATAGGTGGTCTGCGAAATGAGACGCCATGCAACAGTTTTCTCCCAAGTCCCAGCCACTTACTTATGCATAAGACTTTTCTTTTGTGTAATGCAAGCGCCAAATTCAGTTTCGGGAGCTTGAAAAACGCCTTGATCACCATGTTTTGACACCGCATACTCTAACGCCAGCGGCTGCGACGTCACAAGATATTGATAATTTGGCTCAAATTGAGGCAATAATAAACTAGCCAAAAAGTAGCCAAGTAGCCAACACACTTTTTCTGCCGCCACCAGCCTAAAAAATGTAGCCAAATTGGCGCAAAGTAGCCAAACCTGGCAACCCTGTAAGGATTGAGCACAGCGATGTTCGCAGCATAGCCCAGCCGGGAGAGGGCAAGTGCATAGAGAGAGGGAAAGCATAGCATAAGCCAAGTATAGAGACTGAAGCCTAGTGTAGCAAGGCGAGTGAAAGAGAAGCGAGGGAGAAGAGTAGAGAGGAGGTGGGAGAGGGTAAAACACAGCTAAGCAGACAGGCATGTCCACCCAAGGGAGGAAAGAGAGAAGGGAAAAGTGAGGGGGAGTAGAAGTGCAGGTGGTGAGTGGAGAGGAGGACAAAGACGGGCGGAGGGGAGGAGCGGCGGCGCAGGGGGTGGGGAGAAACCGGGCGAGAAAGTGCCAATGCCCATCCGCGCCAGCACAGGTGGTAATGACGTTGGTGATGACGTAAGTCCTCCTCGATAAAAGGCGAGATCGTGGATGGCAATCCTTAACTCCTTTAAACATTGCTAAATCCTGCTCTACTTAGCCTAGCTTTGAATTACTTTGCGCTCAATCGCCGAAGCTTCCCCTCTGACGATGTTAAGTCAGTTAAAGCCATGCATTTATGTTTTTTTTTTAATTCTTTGGGACCTAGTTAACTGAAACACCCTGTACACTAGACAGAGCGATCCAGCCCCTTAGCGCTCAGTGTGAAGGGGCTGGATCGAATGCGACACGTTGAAAGACGGTGTCACACCGTCTTTCAGTGCTTCGCAGAGCAGAAGCTTACAACACATTCCTGGCAATCAAAACTTTTCATCCTTCAGGTTCCTCGTTACGTAGGGCTTTGCATTCATCATTCTCGCATAATTTTTCTTCGGCGTTTTATACAGGGGAAATGAAGCTCGACAGAGTTCGCGTTTCTTATCTCGGTTGCGAGAATGTCGGGGCATGCGCATTTGATTGGGCATGCGCAACTTTCTGTGCCCCTGTTTTGTTCCGCTATAATATGTATTCAAATCAAAACCAACTAGCCCGAATTTTAGCTTTAACTGTAACATGTTAAGATGTATAGGGAAGTGGTTTTGCGTCGCTATAAGTGATCGGAAACGTGAAGTCACAAGTACCCAAAATTTGTTACGTCATTATGACGCCCCGCGATGACTTCATACATGCCATCGTCGCTTGGTCAAACTTTGGTGGATCCCGGAGGCACTGTAAAACCACGTAGGGTGCAGAAAGCTTTCGGGTGGGCATTGATACAGAACTGAGAAGAAAAAAGACGGTGTTTTTGCTTACGTCGCCCGCGAAGCTATGCTAATTCTGCTGCCGTGAACAGAAATGATTCAGCGCGAGGTGCCCGTAGTACGCAGCCTATCTACTTTGTTTCGACTGCAAAGCACGTGTACCTTGAAAAATTACTAGCGCGATAAGATAAGGGTAAGTCTACAGCGTGGTCGTGTATCACTGTGGGCGGCCCCCCTACAACGCAAGTGAAGAAAAACTTTGCGACCGGTTACACGGCCGGAAGAATAAAGAGCGACACGAGCTCCTGGCGAACGGCTGTAAAGTTTTATTGCGCCGTTTGCGTTGCAAAGTGAGCCGGGCCAACAAGTAAGCGCGAAGAAAAGCCACGTAAAACATGAAAGAAACAAAAGGCGTCCATCTGTCACCCCTTGCGTTGGACGGGGGCGACCCAGATACCCGATTTTGCCTTACGTCGAAGGCGTGCTGCTGATTCATGCGCAGCCGCTCCTCGCTGTTCAACAGGCCCGATGAAGTCGATCGACGGTAAGCTCGGTTTACTCTCTGTTTCCTTTAAAGTACAGTCGACCGCAAAGATTTACGGGCCACGCGAGCGCGTGTCCAACAGCCTCTTCGCGACGTCTCCGCTGGGGCGATCGACAGCAGAGCTACGCACGGGACGCAACCCTCCCTTAATCGATGACTGCCCATCTTCTACTTGAAAACAGTTGTTTCCTAGCTTCTTCTTTTGAACGCGATGCTCTCTTCTGCAGCAATGAGTACGTACTTCTGTCTCGAAAGCGGTATGTCAATGTGACTCTCACCAGTCGCCACCCGTCGCACAAACTAAAATGTAACTGTCACCAGTCGCAACCCTTCGCACAAACTAACATCTACATAACGGCCCGCCGCTCGAGGCACGATGTGAGTGCTGTGATTCTTCCA
The DNA here is from genome assembly GCF_013339695.2 of Rhipicephalus sanguineus. Lineage (NCBI taxonomy): Eukaryota > Metazoa > Arthropoda > Arachnida > Ixodida > Ixodidae > Rhipicephalus > Rhipicephalus sanguineus. Next base: position 70,290,833 of record NC_051179.1, on the reverse strand, counting down.
TGAAAATAGAAGTGTGACGGCCTACTGCAGATGAGCGCTGTGTGTGAAAACGAGCTAACATTGCGCTGCGCGGCAGTAGTAGTGAATAGCAAGACTTATTTCCGGCCTAGCGCTGTGGTCGGCGGTAGGTGGCGCGGAACGAGGATTCAGCACGGTGGTCCGTAAACTATTGAGGTCGGCTGTGCATTTTATATGGTAAGCGCTCCTGCCTAGGTAAGCAGCAAATATACACATCGAGTAAATTAGCTCAATTCAATTGGGGTTCATTCTAACAACCGCTGAAAAAAAAAAAAAACGTTAAAGAAGGCACGGTAGAGATCAGTACAGATGCGAAGCGGAGCACAGTTGAAATTTGGACTTGTTGGCGCATGAGGACGAGAACTTCTTGGCTTAGTTGGTATTGCTTACGGTAGGATACTTCGCCGCTAGGAAAGACAGCACACACAAGAAAGACACGAACACGACGACATGGGCGGCACTTCCAACTGATTTATTTCAAGCATGAAACAGAGCGTACATACATACACATGTAGCACACACATGCGCAGAATAGCCAACAACACTGCCCTAACATAGCCATCTTTCAAACAGCCTGATTTATGAAGAACGCAGCTCTATCAACGTGTGACTGATACATTCACCATTCAACTTATAACGTAAAACGCTTCCATAACTCACGTTCCGTCTGATGATTGTTCATATCCATAATTCCGACCTCATGAAATCGCGGTTCGCATTTGCAGACCTTGCAGTGCGCCGGCGGATGCGCAAGTTCATTTGCCTTCTTTAGATTTTGGTCATGTTCCCTGGCTCGTATACATTCAGACGGCGGCCACTCTGTCCAACATAATACCTGTCACGCGTCAGGGTGATCTGATAGACTACCCTGTGCACTTACCAAAGAAAGAGAGAGAGAGAGAGAGAAATAGATAAATTGGACGGCCGAACTCTTTCGGAAGAAAGAATCCTGCACCTCTGACAGGACTTAACGTCACAGAAGAAGGCTGTGCAGGCGTAAAGGGACTCTAAAGGCAAATATTAAGTCGACGTTGACTGTTGAAATAGCGGTCCAGAAACATCGTAGTGCTACTTTTATGCCAAGGAAGTGCTTATATTGTAATAAAATCACGTTTTAGTGGTCCGCATTGCGTTAGCGCACTTCAAATCACCCGCCTGAAATCAGTCTTTCACACGTCACTGCTGCCGTGCCCAACGTTGCCCGCCTTTACTGCGCGGTGGCGTGCACTGGCGGCGTGCACCATTCGGGCATCCGGCAACATCATATGCATGCTGCATTTTGTCGAACTTTCTGTCAGAGCGACTTTCACAAGCGCGCAAAACACACGCGGCAGTACGCGATACCGAAACCACCACTGAGGCGTGACCGAAGCAGGGCGCCGGGCGAAGCGCAGTTCGGCGAGAACGGAACCTTTGAACCACGCGCGCCGTTCCCCATGGCAACGCCATAGAGGTTCTTTTTTTTTCATGAATCAAACAGAAACGAACAAACAGCATTTTATTACGTCTCTTGATGCACGAAAGGTTCTTTTTTTATTGCTGCTAGTTTGATTGCTAGTGATTAATTGTAGGCAGACTCTCATACGTCATCGGGATCGTTTTGAAAATGTGCCGCTCGTGGCGCTCATCGTGTGCTACATTTAGAGTTATATATATGCTACCTTTAGGTAGCAGACTTGCGCATAGGTCTGGCTAGCAACCACAGATATGTGGTGAACTCGCACTCCATTTTTGCAGGCGACATGCCTACCGTGTCGCTGATTAACATGCCTGGCGTGTAAAAGGTCAGCAGTAAACATTGGCTGCCAATGACTAGTGCGAATTCAGTTCGATGGAGCGGCGGCGTCGAGAAATCAAGGTGACAAAGAAGCTGATGTAAATGTCTTTCTTTAGTCGGTTAGTTGAGTGGAGAAAGTGATGTCAAAGATGTAAATTACACAAAAGAGAGATATATTCGCTCTCAGGCTAGTGTACTCTTTGTTAGAGAACTCTTCGAAATGGAGCGTGGCGGCACAAGAACCATGTCAAGTACACGAAGTCATTAGGCCCGAGAGAACTGAAGCTGACATTCCACTTTGTGCAAACCTATATGAACTGTGCCAAGAAGGCTCAATTCAGGGTGTACTGAGGAAGGTCCATGAAGGGAAGCCCGTGTCTGGGGTTTTTAATTTGGAATCAAGGTCTTCTAGATCTACTGTCATGTGTCACAAGTAATGTGTTGTTTCGTAGTCGGGCCTTTGTCTGTATAGGCAACAACCTTTGCAATCGAACTCAATTCGCTCTTTGAGACCTTTCAACGGCTGCCTGGAAGTTGTGATGTCAGTGGTAACCACCTCGCCTATGACACTGCCCGATGTATGTGGCCACGATGGAGCACCCACGATTGCCGTGTGCTCACCAAGAGTAGACGCGGCAAGAGAACTTCGCCACATCACGCGTAGTGCCAGGCCAACTCAATGGCAAGTGCCTCCTTTCTCCAGCAAGTGTATTCTTTACGAATAAGTGTATTGACATTTCGGCTCCTTGACCGAGGATGTGCTGCACAAGCTTCTTGTTCTCGTGATAAAGTTTTCTTCATGTGAAAAGTCAAAGTGCTTGGCCTTGCATGGCGCTTCCTTGTGGCCAGTCGGGACAGCAGGCAGGAAAGGTGAGGCAATGGATTAGCGAGACACAGGACGTGCCCTAAAGTCCTCTTGGAAATTCGTGTCACTCCTGGCTCGCAGACCAAGAGTGGCTCGCAGACTAAGCAGAATACATGTCTGCTTGGTCTGCGAGCCAATCTGCAAGCTAGTTGACCGGCGCGCGCTGGCGTGGTTCACCTGGCAGAAACCAGGGAGCGCGGCCACGACGTGCCGCCGGCGCAGTGGCCGCGAAGCGCAAACACCACCCGGCGTTTGCGCGTGCGTTGTAGCGCAACGGCAGCGGCGGGTCGCATGTGCTCACCTATAACGCAACTTGCAAACGTCCCGCGCAAGCGAGCCGTGTGTGGCGGTGGTGGAGGATACCTGTGCGCGGCGGCAAACCGGTTGCCCTCGCCGACGACCCACGCGCCGTTTCGTAGTCGGCGGGTGGTGGTGTGCGTGTGTGTGCGTGTTGCGCGCGCGAGAGCTGTACGCCTCCGCACGCAGTCGTCGTCGGCGGCGGCGGAAGCCGAGAGGCGCGTACAGCAGTCGGCAGCCGCCTTTTCTGCTACGCGCCCGCGCCCCACGACCAACCACGACGACGAAGACGACTACGACGAGCGTCGCGGCGAGGCGGAGCACCTGTTGCCGCCGCGCGGTTCACCCGATATAGAGTCGACCACCCTCGATCATCAAGTGCAATCCGGAAGGTTCCAGCCTCCGGTGTTTCTAGATCGCCGTACTCCTACAGCTGTGGACTTCTTGAACTCCCCGGACCGTCGATTCACTCGCGAGAACAGCGGCATCTGAATCGGCTTCGGCGTGGTGTAACAGACCCCACCCGCACCACTTGAAGAAGCCTGTGGGGCTCCTACAGACCACTCCGGGCAGTTCATCTTACGATCTCCGAGCAACCCTTCCAGGTTTAGCTTCAGAAGCGTTCTTCGAATAAGGGCTCGGCGAAGTTCTGTGTGATCGTGCTCACTGTGCGGACCACCCACCGATTTTTACGTGCCAGTTGGTGAAGTGACGTGCGACTGACGGCGAGGCTCGTCTTTTCTGGGATTGATTACTCAACGCCAAGCTCTTCTTAGGCCCCGCGAGTAACAGCTGTCCGGGGACGGTGCATGAGGCTCAATCCTGCCTCGTAGACCGGTAGGTGTAAAAACCCTCATCAACGGGGATTGCTGGGGCCAGTCTGAAAGTTGAGCTATGGCGGTGGTTTCGTCGACGGACCTAGTGCTTGTATAGCATTTTTTTTAAACTGGGTCCTTAAACTTCTCATGTTTTTGTTTTTGGTGAGCAGTGTTAGTTTCTCTTTAATTACCTGCATGGAAGAAGTACTTCCACCGGTTTCTTGCCAGCTGCTCATTTGGGGGCATATTGGGACCCAGGATTTTTGTGTGAGGCGTGTCACCTTGTAGTGACGACGAGTTAATCGTTACGAGTAGGGCACGTTATTGCGCAAAAACACTAAGCGCGTATGTGCCATAGAGATTGGGCAAGCCCCAATACTTACCAATGGCCCACAAAAAATGAAGAAGGGAACACACGGGTGGCAAACACCAATTAAGATTTCGGGACAGATGTAACCAATAGTCGAGAAAGACATCACTGAAACTTCGAGATTAACCCAGTGATAAACACCGGGGCTGCACGCTTCAGCTTTGCTGGTTAGCCGTTTGTACAAATGCTTGAACGGTGATTTTTGTTTTTAGTCGCGATGAACTTTGTCGTAATGTGACTTGCGCATCGTCTAGACGAAAGGACGTTGTTATTTTTCAGAGGTGGGGGGATACACTGAAGATTACCAAGGTAGACACCTTAATACATGAATGATTCGCGTGATTACCTCAGCTCATATATCTATGACTCCTAAATGTTGATGTGGTAATCTCTCTTTACATTTAGATGCGGGGTTTAAGGTCACGTTCTTAGCGTTCATAGCGGACTATACAGGTTAAATTTAAAGGTGGGGTCAGAACGGTGGGGTCCCCCTAACACGTGGATTTTTTGCTGTCATGTTTTGAATAGCCATCTGTCATGACTGCAGAAACTCATGCTTTGTATTGCGACAGCTTCAGAGAGTCACTCAAGCTCGCTTTAATTAATGTGTGACTCATGATGAAGTGACGAAAACGTCTCCATATTGTCAATAGATATACTGAGGTCGTGTGTTAAAGTCCCGTTTGAAGTGCGGTGCTCGATCCAGTTTCGGTAAAACCAGTTGCAAGAAGTTTTAAAAGAAGTATCTTTACTATCTCACCTCTGTGTGCTTTTCGATGAATTTAGTTGTTTGGTTAAACATTAAAATACGAAACCTATAGGGAAAACAGCCCCTCCATAACGCCGTCTATATTAACAATAAAAAACAACTCCGGCGACAAAGTGAATGTTGGAAAAGAAAACGAAACAAACGAAATAAAAGGAGAAAAGGGTCCAGTACGGAAAAAATAGCGAAAGGGCTTAAACACGTAGCCTGGCTGAACAAACTATACAGCGCGCTGCAACTGCGGTGGCATGCGACCAGTCACAGCAGGAGCCCTTTATTATTACTTTCACGTTACTGTTTTTGTGGTCGGCAGTGGGGGAGGGGTTGAGGAGGGAGGCAGTGAAATAGGTTTAGCGCGTAAAACGTTCGACGCGTCGAAACATTGTTTGGAAGAGAAACTGCTGTTAGTCCGTATTTGGAGCTGTACCAACTATATCATATAGTACACATACTAATTAATGAGCTTTCTTGCGTATCTAAACAAGCGCACCGAACGCTTACGAATGACATGACTTCGGGTTACAGTATTAATTAGCTGTTGCCGTCTCGTCCTGTCCGTCACCAAACGTTACTTCAGCGCCGCTCCCATAATATAAATTTTTGCACTTGCAGCTGCAGGCATACTCTCTATGCCTCTTGAAGGCGTGTCCTATAGGCGTGCGCGTGCTTGAAGGGTTCTAATAACGCGCTTGTTGGTAGTGACACATGGCGAAACTTGTATACAGCGCACTACGAAGGACACGGACGAAAAAAGTGATCACATGAAGATGCGCTTCGGACGAAGCTAGGACGAAGCGCATCGTCTTGTCTTCACTTTCTTCGTCCGTGTCGTTCATAGTGCGTTAGAAGTTTCCATGTGTGCATGTTTTCTTTTTCGAGAGCATTGGCGTCGTATAAGGCCACAGTGTGCACTTGCTGCAGCTTCGCGACTACACGAGCACGTATACCGTTGACAAGCTCACAGCTGGCAAGCTACAGCGCTAAATAGACGAGTACTTAAGGAAAAAGTATCACTACACACCTCTCTCACACTTCTGAGCGCTCGTGTTGTGGTCCTCATTTTCCTCTGCGTTTGTCTGTTTGACGCTGTAGCTTCCCAATTATCAATTACCAACAACAACAAGTTCTTTTTTCTATGGCTGGTAAACGTAGCCGTGATATTTCGGTCAATAGACGATATATGCTCACATCCGCGAGCACACGCGCACGTTCACTCGTGAGCGCGATACAACAGCAAGAACGACCACATGCTGTAAATTTAGTGCGCAGTTGATAATTTTCGACTTCGTAGGCTACCCGCGCAGTAGAATGTGGCTGTAATCCCACGCATACATCCGTTCCGAATGGAAGCGCTCTTGCTAACAGAACTCCTCCCAACTTATTTGTCCAGACGAGAGCCGATATTGATGAAGCACTGCACTGAAAAGCACGTTCACGAACACATAAAAAGAGACAAAACAAGCGCTGGGTTGTTTGTACCTTCTTTACCACTCGGGGTGGTTGCATCGAGTTCAGTCAGCGCTTGTGTTTCGTTCTTCTTTATGTGTACGGGAACGTATTTATTTATTGATTAATTTATTATTTATTTATAGTGCGCTACAAGTTTCTATGCGTGCATGTTTTCTTTCTTTTTTTTAGAGCATTGGCGTCGTATAAGGCTTCATCAATACCATGGCTCATCAACTAGTCCATCACTATATATTAAGAGCGCCGATTTTGTTTGCGTTCGTTTGTTTGGGCTGACTGCAAGCAAACATCGGCTTTTTATCTGGGGTAATGATGATCAATTGAGAAGAGTTCCATTTGGAAGAACGCTTCCACCTGGATTGCAAATATGGAACGCAGAAGCGTTCTTCCGGATGGAAGAACGCGTTTGCGAAAGAAGAGATTGCCCATGTTTAGTCAATACGATTCCAAGAAGTTGTATCGAGACTATATAAACATGTACAGTTTGGCCACGGACTAACTAAAGCCTTCTTACATGCGCATAAAAACGCTTTGCTCTCGGCTGCTGTCTTGAGATTGCCCCTGTCCGTCAATGCGTGTCAAGGTCGAGTGATTTTTCAAGGTTGGTCTCGCAGATGGCCGGCGCTCTGACCGACTGCGCGCCCCGCCGCGATGCTGGCGTGTGTGGGGGCGAAACGCGACGGCGATATATGGTGCGCCTTCGTCCCACGCACTCGCTATACAGAAGGACACGCTCCTTATATTCGCGTGGATAATCTCACTTGAGCAGATTGTACTAATGGAAGCAGACAGCGAGCTTATATGGAACACAGCCACTAAACGTGTGAATTTTTTTTTTTAGCAGCCGCATTTAGCATTCGCTTCGGTTTACGTTCGTAAGAATTACAAGGGCGGGCACGATAGGGATGCAGCGCAAAGCAGACTTCATACATGAAGCAAATTTGCATGTATATTTTTGACACGACGAATTCACCGATGTATTCGTAAGGGCAGGCTTTCGAAATAAAAGAAAAAGGATTTTAGACTTTGCAGAGTTGATGCGGTTAACTTACGCGGCTAACTACAAGCGTCTTTGCCTTTCAATGTCAGTTCACGGGAATTATGAATTAATTGAAAAAATAATGGTTTATTTGATAGCTTCGAAATTACTCTTTCTCTCCTTTGTGTAAGGCAAATACTGCCTATACTACTACTGCTGCTGCTTTTTCTTCTGCTATACTAGTACTAGTACCACCACCACCACCACCACCACACTCTTAATCAGGTCCCGCTTAAAGTGCTAGATATAGCCGGGAAACTGGACATCTTTCGTCTGGTTTCCTGGATATAGCCAGCATTTAACCAGGACCTGATTAAGAGTGCAACAGCAGCGACCTTACTGTTATTGTCATTATTATCATTATTAACCACGACGATGGCAGTGATTCAGATGATGACGATGATTATTACGAAAAGCCTGTGGCTTAAGTAGGGAAGGCATTTACGCATTTAAGCCTCACGCACTCGATACCCTGAAGAGCTTTACATCGCATACGCCAGTGTTCCAAAGAATGTAATTGGTATAGTTCATGACAGGCCTCTCTGCTCCTACTGTACATCCAAGATTATCTTGATAAGCGTTGTAACTAAAAAAAAGACGTAACAAACTTTGAAAATAATTACATATGTGTATGTTTATAGGCTTGTCTTGACAAGTCAATCAGAAACGGGTGAGGTACGAGTAGTTCGTGTCACACATGAAGCGCTGCTTTTAGGATTTTGGCAACAATTACCTACGTTCACATATTGTGCGTTGCGGATGCGCCCAATTTAATGTCTGGCGCTTGTACAGCAATAAAAGAGTTGGTAAAACTTTGGCTACAAGAAATTGAGGCTCTTCTACTCTCCCTCGTCTCACTTATTTCTTTAATTAGTTTTGTCAGGCTCCTTATAGGAAATAGAGCGAAAAACGAGACAGTAGAATCAGCCACACACATGCATGCATGACACACATGCGCTCGGTTAATACTCCGTATTTCATGCCATTCTGTTCACAGATGTCCTATACTGACTTGATAGGATTTATTTATACCTTTGTATTAGCGTCATTTTAGCTGGCTTTGCTACGAAATTTAGCAGCTTCATTCGGTTGTAACTTTGCGGCTATCAAAAAATGGACCTCTTGATTTTTCTCTTTCCATATGCTGAGTGCGCGTGTGCTAAAATTCCAGATATGCATATAGATTATTGCTTTGACGATCGCTTCTTCATAGCTCTGGCTACTTTGATGTGTTGGATAAGAACGTGGTCAAGCGGTAAAGCCGCACGAATGACCAATGTTTAAGATGGTAAAATATGTGATGCCTAATTTAGTGGAAAAGAACCAGCTGCAGGGTAGCACGGCAGCCGAGTCAGTTTGAAGCCGGAACTTCTGAGTGTACTTCTGAGTGTACTTCTGTAAAATGATAACCCGGAGAACAGTTTGAAGCACTTTCACATTTCGGCGACAATGCACGAATTGAAATCGTGCAATTGATCGGCGATCGCTGGCTAATGCGCACAGGGGAAGCTAGTACTGCTAGGACGCAACCTTCGAGGGAGACTTGTTTAACCAATCTAGGGCCTAGAGAGGCCTGGTACATGAAATGGGAATTTCCGATTTCGTGACTTCTTTTAAGATCACTTTGACGATGCAGGAAAAGTGTAAGAAAGAGCCATAGAGTAGTTTCAACTTGGACGCAAAGGGGCGAGGGCTGTTTTCAAAAGAGAATGTAAAGAAAGAAAGATAGCACTGCTCTGTGCATCAGGTGTGTTCAGGTGAATGCAAATCAAATAAATTGTCATGCTGTAAGGTACAGTGATAAAAGGAAAGACATCCTGGCTCTGTGTGGCCCATATTCGGAGTAACGGATATCGAAGCTTATGAAGCCTGCGAAGTGTAGCAGCTTACCATTCTACAAACGTCTCGATGTGGGACTGCACTGAGGAATAGCAGAGAGGCTGCCTTGCATACTATGGGAAATGCATATCCGATGAATTACAAAGCAACTTCAGACGATTTCTTTCTTTCTTCCTCTTTCTTTCTTTCTTTCTTTCTTTCTTTCTTTCTTTCTTTCTTTCTTTCTTTCTTTCTTTCTTTCTTTCTTTCTTTCTTTCTTTCTTTCTTTCTTTCTTTCTTTCTTTCTTTCTTTCTTTCTTTCTTTCTTTCTTTCTTTCTTCGTGGACAGAAGTATTACGCACAGAAGCATTAAAAATGTCTTCATACACGAAGCGTTTGAGCTTTATCTTGTTACTCAACAAACGTCTCAGAAAGAGGACCACGTGGAAGAACTGCTTGCAAGGAGCTTTTCTTTGACGACGACTCGCTTCCTTTAATTATGCATGTCGCGAGCAGCTCTTTTCCTCGCGACTTAGTTTCCAGATATAGCGAACGCGTTTCTCTGTTCATTGTTTTGCTTTTATGATCGAGATCGCAGGTCGCTTCGTTTCAACATGCAGCTCGTGGTCAGGTCGAGTCGATAGGTGACTACGGTCAGCCGAAGGGTCCGGGATAAGCGCCAATGATGGTTTTATCGCTTTTTCTTTCTTTCTTTTTTTTTTTTTCTCGCGCGAGGCAAAACCGGCCAGCGATGCCCACGCGAGGCGTCGGGATGAGCTAATGGAGGCGCTTCTTGGCGATCGCTCAAGAGACGCGACGACTGGACCTTGCGCAAGCGCAGTCGGTAGGAAGCGTGTGGGAGGGACTTGAATCCAGGGAGATGGATGAAGGCTGTGCGTGTACGCCTGGAAGCCCATCGCGATCGTACACCTATACACCTGGCGATACGCGCTGAATTGCTGCTGGCAGTCCTCATAGGTTGGTTCTCCTACCGCACTTCTCGCCGAGTGCGGCTATTCAAATTCCCGCGCCGTAATCTGCCTCGAACTGCGCCCTATGATTTAGTGTTCCCGTATGGTCGTTACAAGAACCATAGCATGAGGCTCACAAGGCTTTGCTGGAATTCTGGCCAACCACGGGTCTAGATTCTCGTTTCTAATGCTCGTGGACTGCATGTGATGTGACGTGCTGTGGTGAGGCTTCCTCACCTTTTTTAACAGCGGTACTGTTTAAGCTCGGCGTAATGCCGGTGTCGTAGACAGAAAACCACGGCGGGTATGCGCCACAGAAAGCGGG